>NC_050570.1:2707500-2717500 GCF_013265735.2 Oncorhynchus mykiss | reverse complement strand
CCATACAACAGCTCATCCAGGATCCAGAGCCTGAATGCAACTGTTAGAGTCATGTCTGTTAGAGTCATGTCTGTTAGAGTCGTGTCTGTTAGAGTCGTGTCTGTTAGAGTCATGTCTGTTAGAGTCGTGTCTGTTAGAGTCGTGTCTGTTAGAGTCATGTCTGTTAGGGTCATGTCTGTTAGAGTCATGTCTGTTAGAGTCATGTCTGTTAGAGTCATGGACTGGGAGCAGCTCCAGCCCCAACAAAGACACACACACACACAACAAATACATTGTCCACCCGCAGCGCTGCCTAAGGGAAAAAGAGGGGTTTGTTCAAAGCCATGTGTGTTTCTATTGTTATTTTCAATGAGGGACAGTGTGTGAGTGCTTCCTCTCTGAAGAGAGAGAGAGAAGAGAGAGAGGGAGAGAGAGAGAGAGAGAGAGAGAGAGAGAGAGAGAGAGAGAGAGGGAGAGAGAGGGAGAGAGAGAGAGAGCGAGAGAGAGAGAGGGAGAGAGAGAGAGAGAGAGAGAGAGAGAGAAAGGCCGCCGTAGGCAGACATGGCTCTCAAGAGAAGACAGGCTATGTGATCACTGCCCACAAATTGAGGTGGTAACTGAGCTGCACTTCCTAACCTCCTGCCCAATGAATGACCATATTAGAGAGACATATTTCCCTCAGATTACACAGATCCACAAAGAATTCAAAAACAAATCCAATTTTGATAAACTCCCATATCTACTGGGTGAAATTCCACGGTGTGCCATCACAGCAGCAAGATTTGTGACCTGTTGCCACGAGAAAAGGGCAACCAGTGAAGAACAAACACCATTGTAAATACAACCCTTATTTATGTTTATTTATTTTATCTTGTGTCCTTTAACCATTTGTACATTGTTAAAACACTGTATATATATATATAATATGACATTTGTAATGCCTTTACTGTTTTGAAACCTCTGTATGTGTAATGTTTACTGTTAAGACAGAGAGAGAGAGAGAGATAGACAGAGAGAGAGAGAGAGAGAGACAGAGAGAGAGAGAGAGACAGAGAGAGAGAGAGACAGAGAGAGAGAGAGACAGAGAGACAGAGAGAAAGAGACAGAGAGAGAGATACAGACAGCGAGACAGAGAGAGAGAGACAGAGAGAGAGAGAGACAGAGAGACAGAGAGAGAGAGACAGAGAGAGAGAGAGAGAGAGAGACAGACAGACAGACATACAGAGAGAGAGAGAGAGAGACAGAGAGACAGAGAGACAGAGAGACAGACATACAGAGAGAGAGAGAGAGAGACAGAGAGACAGAGAGAGAGAGAGAGAGAGAGACAGACAGACAGACATACAGAGAGAGAGAGAGAGAGACAGAGAGAGAGAGAGAGACAGAGAGAGACAGAGAGAGAGAGAGACAGAGAGACAGAGAGAAAGAGACAGAGAGAGAGATACAGACAGCGAGACAAAGAGAGAGAGACAGAGAGAGAGAGAGACAGAGAGACAGAGAGAGAGAGAGAGAGAGAGACAGACAGACAGACATACAGAGAGAGAGAGAGAGAGACAGAGAGACAGAGAGACAGAGAGAGAGAGTTGTGAACAGAGTTCCCCATGGTGGGGTTATGGTATGGGCAGGCAGTCAAACTACGGACAACGAACAATAATTGTATTTTATCGAAGGAAATTTGAATGGTCTGAGATACCATGATTAGATCCTGAGGCCATTCATCCACCGCCAACAACTCATGTTTCAGCATGATAATTCACCGTCCCATGTCGCTAGGATATGTACACAATTCCTGGAAGCTGAAAATGTCCCAGTTCTTCCATGACCTGCATACTCACCAGACGTCGCCCATTGAGCATGTTTGGGATGCTCTGGATCTACGTATAGGACAGCGTGTTCCAATTCCTCCATACTCACCAGACACGTCGCCCATTGAGCATGTTTGGGATGCTCTGGATCAACATGTTGGACAGCGTGTTCCAATTCCTCCATACTCACCAGACACGTCGCCCATTGAGCATGTTGGGGATGCTCTGGATCTACGTGTAGGACAGCGTGTTTCAGTTCCCGCCAATATCCAGCAACTTCACACAGCAGTTGAAGAGGAGTGGGACAACATTCCACAGGCCACAATCAACAGCCTGATCAACTCTATGTGAAGGAGATGTGTCGCGCTGCATGAGGCAAATGGTGGTCACACCAGATACTGACTGGTTTTCTGATCACACCAGATACTGACTGGTTTTCTGATCACACCAGATACTGACTGGTTTTCTGATCCACACCCCTACCTTTAATTTTAAAGGTATCTGTGATTCCCAGTCATGTGAAATCCATAGATTAGGGCCTAATGAAAATATCTCAATTGACTGATTTCCTTATCTGAACTGTAACTCAGTAAAATCTTAGAAATTGTTGCGTTTCTATTGTTGTTCAGTGAATAAAAGCAAAACTTATTTTCATAAAATGTAAAAGGTAGTGTAATGGGATTCGTGTGGTGTGTGAATAGTCCATTACGTTGTTTTGATGTACAATAGACCAACATAGCTACTGTAGTAGGTCAAAGCTGTGCTGTAAAACCTTGGTGGAGCATGGGTGGAGTAGGCATTGTGGTGCTGTAAAACCTTGGTAGAGCATGGGTGGAGTAGGTATTGTGGTGCTGTAAAACCTTGGTAGAGCATGGGTGGAGTAGGCATTGTGGTGCTGTAAAACCTTGGTAGAGCATGGGTGGAGTAGGTATTGTGGTGCTGGATAACCTTGTTAGAGCATGGTGGAGTAGGCATTGTGGTGCTGTAAAACCTTGGTGGAGCATGGGTGGAGCATGGGTGGAGGAGGCATTGTGGTGCTGTAAAACCTTGGTGGAGCATGGGTGGAGCATGGGTGGAGGAGGCATTGTGGTGCTGGGTAACCTTGGTGGAGCATGGGTGGAGTAGGTCAAAGCTGTGCTGTAAAACCTTGGTGGAGCATGGGTGGAGCATGGGTGGAGTAGGCATTGTGGTGCTGTAAAACCTTGGTAGAGCATGGGTGGAGTAGGCATTGTGGTGCTGTAAAACCTTGGTAGAGCATGGGTGGAGTAGTCATTGTGGTGCTGTAAAACCTTAGTAGAGCATGGGTGGAGTAGGCATTGTGGTGCTGTAAAACCTTGGTAGAGCATGGGTGGAGTAGTCATTGTGGTGCTGTAAAACCTTAGTAGAGCATGGGTGGAGTAGGCATTGTGGTGCTGTAAAACCTTGGTAGAGCATGGGTGGAGTAGTCATTGTGGTGCTGTAAAACCTTAGTAGAGCATGGGTGGAGTAGGCATTGTGGTGCTGTAAAACCTTGGTAGAGCATGGGTGGAGCATGGGTGGAGTAGGCATTGTGGTGCTGGGTAACCTTGGTGGAGCATGGGTGGAATAGGCATTGTACATATCATATAGTACATATCATACAGAACATATCATATCATACAGAACATATCTACATATCATATCACACAGTACATATCTACATATCATATCATACAGTACATATCTACATATCATATCATACAGTACATATCTACATATCATATCATACAGTACATATCTACATATCATATCATACAGTACATATCTACATATCATATCATGCAGTACATATCTACATATCATATCATACAGTACATATCGACATATCGTATCGCACATATCATATCATACAGAACATGTCATATCATACAGAACATATCATATCATACAGAACATAGCATATCATACAGAACATATCATATCATACAGTACATATCATATCATACAGTACATATCTACATATCATATCATACAGTACATATCTACATATCATATAATACAGTACATATCTACATATTATATCATACAGTACATATCTACATATCATATCATACAGAACATATCATATCATACAGTACATATCTACATATTATATCATACAGTACATGCAGTACATATCATATCATACAGAACATATCATATCATACAGTACATATCATATCATACAGAACATATCTACATATCATACAGAACATATCATATCATACAGTACATATCTACATATCATATCTTACAGTACATATCTACATATCATATCATACAGTACATATCGACATATCATACAGAACATACAGTACATATCTACATATCATATCTTACGGTACATACCTACATATCATATCATACAGTACATATCTACATATCATATCACACAGTACATATCTACATATCATATCATACAGTACATATCTACATATCATACAGAACATACAGTACATATCTACATATCATATCATACAGTACATATCTACATATCATATCATACATTACATATCTACATATCATACAGAACATACAGTACGTATCTACATATCATATCTTACAGTACATACCTACATATCATATCATACAGTACATATCTACATATCATATCACACAGTACATATCTACATATCATATCATACAGTACATATCTACATATCATACAGAACATACAGTACATATCTACATATCATATCTTACAGTACATATCTACATATCATATCATACAGTACATATCTACATATCATATCATACAGTACATATCTACATATCATACAGAACATACAGTACATATCTACATATCATATCTTACAGTACATATCTACATATCATACAGAACATACAGTACATATCTACATATCATATCATACAGTACATATCTACATATCATATCTTACAGTACATATCTACATATCATATTATACAGTACATATCTACATATCATATCATGCAGTACATACCTACATATCATATCATACAGTACATATCTACATATCATATCATACAGTACATATCTACATATCATATCTTACAGTACATATCTACATATCATATCATACAGAACATATCTACATATCATATCATACAGTACATATCTACATATCATATTATACAGTACATATCTACATATCATACAGAACATACAGTACATATCTACATATCATATCATACAGTACATATCTACATATCATATTATACAGTATACCTACATATCATACAGAACATAGAGGGAGAGGGAGGAGCCTCTATTCCAGCATAGTTCTAACTGGGTCTAGCAGGGGGGAAGAGCCTCTAATCAGGGACTGGTTTAGACCTGGGACACTAGGTGGGTGATTCCCCCTCTAATCAGGGACTGGTTTAGACCTGGGACACCAGGTGGGTGATTCCCCTCTAATCAGGGACTGGTTTAGACCTGGGACACCAGGTGGGTGATTCCCCTCTAATCAGGGACTGATTTAGACCTGGGACACCAGGTGGGTGATTCCCCCTCTAATCAGGGACTGGTTTAGACCTGGGACACCAGGTGGCTGATTCTCCTCTAATCAGGGACTGGTTTAGACCTGGGACACCAGGTGGGTGATTCCCCTCTAATCAGGGACTGGTTTAGACCTGGGATACCAGGTGGCTGATTCTCCTCTAATCAGGGACTGGTTTAGACCAGGGACACCAGGTGGGTGATTCCCCTCTAATCAGGGACTGATTTAGACCTGGGACACCAGGAGGGTGATTCCCCTCTAATCAGGGACTGATTTAGACCTGGGACACCAGGTGGGTGATTCCCCCTCTAATCAGGGACTGGTTTAGACCTGGGACACCAGGTGGGTGATTCCCCTCTAATCAGGGACTGGTTTAGACCTGGGACACCAGGTGGGTGATTCCCCTCTAATCAGGGACTGATTTAGACCTATGACACCAGGTGGGTGATTCCCCCTCTAATCAGGGACTGGTTTAGACCTGGGACACCAGGTGGCTGATTCTCCTCTAATCAGGGACTGGTTTAGACCTGGGACACCAGGTGGGTGATTCCCCTCTAATCAGGGACTGGTTTAGACCTGGGACACCAGGTGGGTGATTCCCCCTCTAATCAGGGACTGGTTTAGACCTGGGACACCAGGTGGCTGATTCTCCTCTAATCAGGGACTGGTTTAGACCTGGGACACCAGGTGGGTGATTCCCCTCTAATCGGGGACTGATTTAGACCAGGGACACCAGGTGGGTGATTCCCCTCTAATCAGGGACTGATTTAGACCTGGGACACCAGGTGGGTGATTCCCCTCTAATCAGGGACTGATTTAGACCTGGGACACCAGGTGGGTGATTCCCCCTCTAATCAGGGACTGGTTTAGACCTGGGACACCAGGTGGCTGATTCTCCTCTAATCAGGGACTGGTTTAGACCTGGGACACCAGGTGGGTGATTCCCCTCTAATCAGGGACTGGTTTAGACCTGGGATACCAGGTGGCTGATTCTCCTCTAATCAGGGACTGGTTTAGACCAGGGACACCAGGTGGGTGATTCCCCTCTAATCAGGGACTGATTTAGACCTGGGACACCAGGAGGGTGATTCCCCTCTAATCAGGGACTGATTTAGACCTGGGACACCAGGTGGGTGATTCCCCCTCTAATCAGGGACTGGTTTAGACCTGGGACACCAGGTGGGTGATTCCCCTCTAATCAGGGACTGGTTTAGACCTGGGACACCAGGTGGGTGATTCCCCTCTAATCAGGGACTGATTTAGACCTATGACACCAGGTGGGTGATTCCCCCTCTAATCAGGGACTGGTTTAGACCTGGGACACCAGGTGGCTGATTCTCCTCTAATCAGGGACTGGTTTAGACCTGGGACACCAGGTGGGTGATTCCCCTCTAATCAGGGACTGGTTTAGACCTGGGACACCAGGTGGGTGATTCCCCCTCTAATCAGGGACTGGTTTAGACCTGGGACACCAGGTGGCTGATTCTCCTCTAATCAGGGACTGGTTTAGACCTGGGACACCAGGTGGGTGATTCCCCTCTAATCGGGGACTGATTTAGACCAGGGACACCAGGTGGGTGATTCCCCTCTAATCAGGGACTGATTTAGACCTGGGACACCAGGTGGGTGATTCCCCTCTAATCAGGGACTGATTTAGACCTGGGACACCAGGTGGGTGATTCCCCCTCTAATCAGGGACTGGTTTAGACCTGGGACACCAGGTGGCTGATTCTCCTCTAATCAGGGACTGGTTTAGACCTGGGACACCAGGTGGGTGATTCCCCTCTAATCAGGGACTGGTTTAGACCTGGGATACCAGGTGGCTGATTCTCCTCTAATCAGGGACTGGTTTAGACCAGGGACACCAGGTGGGTGATTCCCCTCTAATCAGGGACTGATTTAGACCTGGGACACCAGGAGGGTGATTCCCCTCTAATCAGGGACTGATTTAGACCTGGGACACCAGGTGGGTGATTCCCCCTCTAATCAGGGACTGGTTTAGACCTGGGACACCAGGTGGGTGATTCCCCTCTAATCAGGGACTGGTTTAGACCTGGGACACCAGGTGGGTGATTCCCCTCTAATCAGGGACTGATTTAGACCTATGACACCAGGTGGGTGATTCCCCCTCTAATCAGGGACTGGTTTAGACCTGGGACACCAGGTGGCTGATTCTCCTCTAATCAGGGACTGGTTTAGACCTGGGACACCAGGTGGGTGATTCCCCTCTAATCAGGGACTGGTTTAGACCTGGGACACCAGGTGGGTGATTCCCCCTCTAATCAGGGACTGGTTTAGACCTGGGACACCAGGTGGCTGATTCTCCTCTAATCAGGGACTGGTTTAGACCTGGGACACCAGGTGGGTGATTCCCCTCTAATCGGGGACTGATTTAGACCAGGGACACCAGGTGGGTGATTCCCCTCTAATCAGGGACTGATTTAGACCTGGGACACCAGGTGGGTGATTCCCCTCTAATCAGGGACTGGTTTAAACCTGGGACACCAGGTGGGTGATTCCCCTCTAATCAGGGACTGGTTTAGACCTGGGACACCAGGTGGGTGATTCACCTCTAATCAGGGACTGAGTTGTATCTGGGACACCAGGTGGCTGATTCTCCTCTAATCAGGGACTGAGTTGTATCTGGGACACCAGGTGGGTGATTCCCCTCTAATCAGGGACTGATTTAGACCTGGGACACCAGGCCCTCTAATCAGGGACTGATTTAGACCTGGGACACCAGGAGGGTGATTCCCCTCTAATCAGGGACTGATTTAGACCAGGGACACCAGGAGGGTGATTCCCCTCTAATCAGGGACTGATTTAGACCTGGGACACCAGGTGGGTGATTCCCCTCTAATCGGGGACTGGTTTAGACCTGGGACACCAGGAGGGTGATTCCCCTCTAATCAGGGACTGATTTAGACCAGGGACACCAGGAGGGTGATTCCCCTCTAATCAGGGACTGATTTAGACCTGGGACACCAGGTGGGTGATTCCCCTCTAATCGGGGACTGGTTTAGACCTGGGACACCAGGTGGGTGATTCTCCTCTAATCAGGGACTGATTTAGACCTGGGACACCAGGTGTGTGATTCCCCTCTAATCAGGGACTGATTTAGACCTGGGACACCAGGTGTGTGATTCCCCTCTAATCAGGGACTGATTTAGACCTGGGACACCAGGTGTGTGATTCCCCTCTAATCAGGGACTGATTTAGACCTGGGACACCAGGTGGGTGCAATGCATTATCAGGGAGAAGAAAACCAGCAGTCCTCCATATCTCGTAGGGTTGATTTTAATACCCCTGCTCTTCTGTCTCCCTTCCTCCCCTTCCCCCCTCCCCCCCTCTCTCTCTCTTTCTCTCTCTCTCTCTCTCTCTCTCTCTCCCTTGCTCCCTCCCTCCCTCCCGGCTCCCCCTCTCCCTCTCTCTCTCTCTCACCCCTTGTTCCCCTCCCTCCTTCTCCTCTCTCTCTCTCTTTCTCTCTCTCTCTCTCTTCCGTGCTCCCACCCTCTTTCCCTTGCTCCCCTCCCTCCCTCCTTTCCACCCACCATCCCCCCCTCTCTCCCTCTCTCTCACCCCTTGCTCCCCTCCCTCCTTCCTATCTCTCTCTCTCTCTCCCCCCCCCTCTCTCTCTCTCCCCCTTGCTCCTCTCCCTCCCTTTCTCTCTCTCTCTCTCTCCCCCCTCTCTCTCTCTCCCCCTTGCTCCCCTCCCTCATTCCCCTCTCTCTCTCTCTCTCTCCCTCTCTCCCTTGCTCCCCTCCCTCCCTCTCTCTCTCTCTCTCTCTCTCTCTCCCTCTCCTCTCTCTCTCTCTCCTGGGACACCAGGTGGGTGATTCCCCTCTAATCGGGGACTGGTTTAGACCTGGGACACCAGGTGGGTGATTCCCCTCTAATCAGGGACTGGTTTAGACCTGGGACACCAGGTGGGTGATTCCCCTCTAATCAGGGACTGATTTAGACCTGGGACACCAGGTGGGTGATTCCCCCTCTAATCAGGGACTGGTTTAGACCTGGGACACCAGGTGGCTGATTCTCCTCTAATCAGGGACTGGTTTAGACCTGGGACACCAGGTGGGTGATTCCCCTCTAATCAGGGACTGGTTTAGACCTGGGACACCAGGTGGGTGATTCCCCCTCTAATCAGGGACTGGTTTAGACCTGGGACACCAGGTGGCTGATTCTCCTCTAATCAGGGACTGGTTTAGACCTGGGACACCAGGTGGGTGATTCCCCTCTAATCGGGGACTGATTTAGACCAGGGACACCAGGTGGGTGATTCCCCTCTAATCAGGGACTGATTTAGACCTGGGACACCAGGTGGGTGATTCCCCTCTAATCAGGGACTGGTTTAAACCTGGGACACCAGGTGGGTGATTCCCCTCTAATCAGGGACTGGTTTAGACCTGGGACACCAGGTGGGTGATTCCCCTCTAATCAGGGACTGAGTTGTATCTGGGACACCAGGTGGCTGATTCTCCTCTAATCAGGGACTGAGTTGTATCTGGGACACCAGGTGGGTGATTCCCCTCTAATCAGGGACTGATTTAGACCTGGGACACCAGGCCCTCTAATCAGGGACTGATTTAGACCTGGGACACCAGGAGGGTGATTCCCCTCTAATCAGGGACTGATTTAGACCAGGGACACCAGGAGGGTGATTCCCCTCTAATCAGGGACTGATTTAGACCTGGGACACCAGGTGGGTGATTCCCCTCTAATCGGGGACTGGTTTAGACCTGG
>NC_050570.1:2697500-2702500 GCF_013265735.2 Oncorhynchus mykiss | reverse complement strand
GGTTATCCCAGAGGCCGCTCCAAGACACCACCGGCAGAGAGTCAGTAGGTTCCATCAAACTGTAATTAAAGCCAGACTAAGTCAGTAGGTTCCAACAAACTGGACTCAATATCACTAATTATCATCACATGCGCCGAATACAACAGGTTATCCCAGAGGCTGCTCCAAGACACCACCGACAGAGAGTCAGTAGGTTCCATCAAACTGGAATTAAAGCCAGACTAAGTCAGTAGGTTCCAACAAACTGGTATTAAAGCCAGAATAAGTCAGTAGGTTCCAACAAACTGGAATTAAAGCCAGAATAAGTCAGTAGGTTCCAACAAACTGGAATTAAAGCCAGACTGAGTCAGTAGGTTCCAATAAACTGGAATTAAAGCCAGAATAAGTCAGTAGGTTCCAACAAACTGCTCCAAGACACCACCGGCAGAGAAGAGGTATTCCAAGTGGACTTCTAGTCCGACTCGGGAGGCGTACACACCATCCACCACTTCCAGGTATATTACTCGCTAATGTTCAGTCTCTGGACAATAAAGTAGACAGGCTCAGGGCGAGGATCTCCTTCCAGAGAGACATCAGGGACTGTAACATACTCTGTTTCACGGAATCATGGCTCTCCGGATATACTGGCTTCCTGTCCAAACAGGTTCATACATAACATACAGAAACTCAAGCCCTTTGTTCACTGAACCTAGAATGCCTCACAATCAAATGCCAACCGTATTACCTCCTAAGAGAATTCTCTTCGGATATAGTCACAGCCATGTATATTCCCCCTCAACCCGATACCATAACGGCCCTCAAGGAACTACACTGGATTTTATGCAAACTGGAAACCACATATCCTGAGGCTGAAATGTATTGTAACTGGAGATTTCAACAAAGCAAATTTGAGGAAAACGCTACCGAAGTTCTAGCAACACATTGACTGTAGCATTCGCTTACGAAAAACACTAGATCACTGCTACTTGCCTTTTCGAGATGCCTACCTGGCCCTCCCCCGGCCTCCCTTCGGCAAATTAGATCAAGACTCCATTTTGCGGTCTCCTGAGTGGCGCAGTGGTCTAAGGTACTGCATCCCAGTGCTAGCTGTGCCACTAGAGATTCTGGGTTTGAGTCCAGGCTGTATTGCATCCGGCTGCGACCGGAAGACCCATGGGGCAGCGCACAATTGGCCCAGCGTCATCCAGGTTAGGGGAGGGTTTGTCCGGTAGGAATGTCCTTGTCCCATCGTGCAATAGCGACTCCTGTGGCGTGCCAGGCGTAGTGCAGGCGGACACGGTCGCCAGGTGCACAGTGTTTCCTCCGACACATTGGTGCGGCTGGCTTCCAGGTTAAGTGGGAACTGTGTCAAGAAGCAGTGCGGCTTGGTTGGGTTGTGTTTCAGAGGACACACGGCTCTCAACCTTTGACTCTCCCGAATCTGTACAGGAGTTGCAGCAATGAGACAAGACTGTAACTACCAATTGGATACCACGAAATTGGGGAGAAAATGGGGTACATTTTTATAAATAAATAAAAAAACTACATTCTTCTCCTCCCTTCCCATAGGCAGAAACTCAAGCAGGAAGTACCCGTGCTAAGGTCTATTCAACGCTGGTCTGACCAATCGGAATCCATGCTCAAGATTGTTTTGATCACCTGGACTGGGATATGTTCCGGGTAGCCTCTGAGAATAACATTGACATATACACGGACACGGTCTCTGAGTTCATCAGGGGATGTTGTTCCCACGGTGACTATTAAAACTGACCCAAACCAGAAACTGTGGATAGATGGCAGCATTTGTGCAAAACTGAAAGTGCGAACCACCGCATTTAACCATGACAAGGTGACTGGAAATATGGTCGAATACAAACAAGCAAAACATCAGTACAGAGACAAAGTGGAGTCACAATTCAACAGCTCAGACACAAGACGTATGTTAAAGGGTCTACAGACAATCACGTTCTAGAAAGGGAAAACCAGCAACGTCGTGGACACAGACATCTTGCTCTGGGACAAGCTAAACACCATCTTCACCTACTTTGAGGATAACACACTGCCACCACCGAGCCCCGCTCCCAAGGACTGTGGGCTCTCGTTCTCTGTGGCCGACATGAATCAGACATTTAAGCATGTTAACCCTCGCAAGGTTTTCGGCCCAGACGGCATCCTTGCTCCGTCCTCAGAGCATGCGCAGACCAGTTGACTGGAATGTTTACGGACATAATCAATCTCTCCCTAACCCAGTCTGCTGACCCCACATGCTTCCTGTACCCAGGAAAGCAAGGGTAACTGAACTAAATGACGATCGCCCCGTAGCCCTCACTTCTGTCATCATGAAGTGCTTTGAGAGGCTAGTTAAGGATCATATCACCTCTACTTTACCTGACACCCTAGACCCACTTCAATTTGCATACCGCCCACTAGATCCACAGACGATGCAATCACCATCACACTCCACACTGCCCTAACCCATCTGGACAAGAGGAATACCTATGTCAGAATGCTGTTCATTGACTATAACTCAGCCTTCAACACCATAGTACCCTCCAAGCTCATCATTAAGCTTGGGGCCCTGGGGCTGAACCCTGCCCTGTGCAACTGGGCCCTGGACTTCTTTACGGGCTGCCCCCAGGTGGTGAAGGTAGGAAACAACACCTTCGCTGATCCTCAACACAGGGGCCCCCCACAAGGATGCGTGCCCCTCCTTTGGAGAGACCTGAAAATAGCTGTGCAGCGGCTCTCCCAACTCATCCTGACAAAGCAGAGAATAATACAGGTGTGTCAAGCGTATAGCGTCATACCCGAGAAGACTCGAGGCTGTAATCGCTGCCAAAAGGTGCTTCAACAAAATACTGAGTAAAGGGTCTGAATAGTTATGATATTTCAGCTCTTTATTTTATTATACATTTGCAAAAATATCTGTTTTCTGCTTCGTAATTATTAAAAAGTATACATCGATTTTAGAAGAAGGCTGTAACGTAACAAAAATGTGGAAAAAGTGAAGGGGTCTGAATACTTTCCGAATGCACTGTATGTTGAAATGTGGTTACCATGGTGACATGATCCTACGGTTGAAATGTGGTTACCATGGTGACATGATCCTACGGTTGAAATGTGGTTACCATGGTGACATGACCCTACGGTTGAAATGTGGTTACCATGGTGACATGATCCTACGGTTGAAATGTGGTTACCATGGTGACATAATCCTACGGTTGAAATGTGGTTACCATGGTGACATGATCCTACGGTCGAAATGTGGTTACCATGGTGACATAATCCTACGGTTGAAATGTGGTTACCATGGTGACATGATCCTACGGTCGAAATGTGGTTACCATGGTGACATAATCCTACGGTTGAAATGTGGTTACCATGGTGACATAATCCTACGGTTGAAATGTGGTTACCATGGTGACATGATCCTACGGTCGAAATGTGGTTACCATGGTGACATGATCCTACGGTTGAAATGTGGTTACCATGGTGACATGATCCTACGGTCGAAATGTGGTTACCATGGTGACATGATCCTACGGTCGAAATTTTACCCTCAAAACAACAGTTGATTATTTTTTTAATATATTTTTTTCAAATCCAAAAATGTATTTTCCACATGGATTCTACGTCAACAATACGTTGACAAATTACATCAAAACAATGTTGATTCAACCGGGTTTGTACCCAGCAGATGAATGAGGAAATGTGCCTTTATTTTCAGAAAACAAACATTGACGGCTGGTTTGAGTTGTTGTAACGTTGTTGTGATATATATATGTTGCATAATATCTCCACTGAATTGTAAAAAATAATTATATTTGAGACTGACAGAATGATGATTATAGGATATTCTGACAGAAGTAGAAATATTATTATATAACAACCGGCTGCACCCTGACAGTGTTCATGGGTATTTTCCCTTGTTTAACTCTGGCAAAGTAGCGCCACATTAACTGCTCCTACAAGTCGGATCCAATTCCTTGTTTCCTTTCCTTTTTTTAGGAACATGTTTAACTTCTTCCACTCATGCTTTGATGGTCCCCCCAACAACATCGAATGTGAAAATCTACACGGTCGGCCACTCACTGACTCACTGCTTCTGTAACTAACGCAGCTTTGGGTGTTTCTTAGTTCAAATCCTTTACGACAGCGTTGTGTAAAGTGTGTGTGTGTGTGTGTGTGTGTGTGTGTGTGTGTGTATGTGTGTGTGTGTGTGTGTGTGTATGTGTGTGTGTGTGTGTGTGTGTGTGTGTGTGTGTGTATATGTGTGTGTGTGTGTGTGTGTGTGTGTGTGTGTATGTGTGTGTGTGTGTGTGTGTGTATGCGTGAAGCGTGATGTGACTACAGCTATAACGGAAATAACCTCGTTCTCAAAAAAAATCGAACATCTAAAAATCGAACATTTTCATATGGGAAAAGTTTTCTCCGGCCGGAGAAGCTCTTTTTTTCTTCTCCGTCTCCAAAACATCCTGAATGTCGGACGGACGAATGACAAAATAAGTAACTTCATCCATCAAGTAAGAGAATAATGGCTGTTCATATTAGTCCCTTTTACCTCACTGTTTTATAATGTTGTTGAAAATGCAGTAGCGGGTAAATTCATTCTGCTCATTAAAAAAAAGGGGTTGGCAAGACCTCACTTCATCCTGCCACATCCACCTCACACCTCATACATCAAACTTCATTTAATACAGAATAATCCCCGGAGTTAGGCCAATGATCATTATGACACACAGGGGGACAGTTTCCAGGACACAGATTAACCTTTCACCGTTTCAGAAGAAAGGTCTTTTGTTTCTGGCCATTTTGAGCCTGTAATCGAACCCACAAATGCTGACGCTCCAGATACTCAACTAGTCTAAAGAAGGCCAGTTGTATTGCTTCTTTATACAGAACAACATGTTTTCAGCTCCGCTGACATAATTGCAAAATGTTATGCTAACATAATGATCAATTAGCCTTTTAAAATGATAAACTTGGATTAGCTAACACAACGTGCAATTGGAACACAGGAG
>NC_050570.1:2670000-2692500 GCF_013265735.2 Oncorhynchus mykiss | reverse complement strand
TAGGGGTAAAGGATAGATAATAGACAGTAACAGCAGTATACTGTAGGTAGGGGTAAAGGATAGATAATAGACAGTAACAGCAGTATACTGTAGGTAGGGGTAAAGGATAGATAATAGACAGTAACAGCAGTATACTGTAGGTAGGGGTAAAGGATAGATAATAGACAGTAACAGCAGTATACTGTAGGTAGGGGTAAAGGATAGA
Organism: Oncorhynchus mykiss; assembly: GCF_013265735.2. Classification (NCBI taxonomy): domain Eukaryota; kingdom Metazoa; phylum Chordata; class Actinopteri; order Salmoniformes; family Salmonidae; genus Oncorhynchus; species Oncorhynchus mykiss. The sequence continues at coordinate 2,692,295 of NC_050570.1, read as the reverse complement.
TAATAGACAGTAACAGCAGTATACTGTAGGTAGGGGTAAAGGATAGATAATAGACAGTAACAGCAGTAATCGCCAACCGGACTATTTATCAGTCGTATGACTTGGGGGTAAAAGCTTATTAGGGTTCTGGATTAATTGGATGGCTGGAGACTTCCTCTGACACCGCCTGGTATAGAGGTCCTGGATGGCAGGGAGCTTGGCCCCAGGGATGTACTGGGTCGTACCACTGTACCCTCTGTAGCGCCTTCCTCTGACACCGCCTGGTATAGAGGTCCTGGATGGCAGGGAGTTGGCCCCAGTGATGTACTGGGTCGTACGCACTACCCTCTGTAATGCCTTCCTCTGACACCGCCTGGTATAGAGGTCCTGGATGGCAGGGAGCTTGGCCCCAGTGATGTACTGGGCTATACGCACTACCCTCTGTAGCGCCTTCCTCTGACACCGCCTGGTATAGAGGTCCTGGATGGGAGGGAGCTTGGCCCCAGTGATGTACTGGGCTGTACACACTACCCTCTGTAGCTCCTTCCTCTGACACCGCCTGGTATAGAGGTCCTGGATGGCAGGGAGCTTGGCCCCAGTGATGTACTGGGTCGTACGCACTACCCTCTGTAGCTCCTTCCTCTGACACCGCCTGGTATGGAGGTCCTGGATGGCAGGGAGCTTGGCCCCAGTGATGTACTGGGCTGTACACACTACCCTCTGTAGCTCCTTCCTCTGACACCGCCTGGTATAGAGGTCCTGGATGGCAGGGAGCTTGGCCCCAGTGATGTACTGGGTCGTACGCACTACCCTCTGTAGCTCCTTCCTCTGACACCGCCTGGTATAGAGGTCCTGGATGGCAGGGAGTTGGCCCCAGTGATGTACTGGGTCGTACGCACTACCCTCTGTAATGCCTTCCTCTGACACCGCCTGGTATAGAGGTCCTGGATGGCAGGGAGCTTGGCCCCAGTGATGTACTGGGCTATACGCACTACCCTCTGTAGCACCTTGCAGTCGGAGGCTGAGCAGTTGCCATACCAAGCGGTAGGGCTAGGCAATATGGCAAATAAATCATCACGATATATATATTTTTTGTCATTCGATAACGATGATTTTCACAATATTAATCATATGCTTCAGACTAAAGAATGCCTAATGCCTGAACCAATCACTAGGGGGCGGCAGGTAGCCTAGTGGTTAGAGCGTTGGGTCAGTAACCAGCAGGTAGCCTAGTGGTTAGAGCGTTGGGTCAGTAACCAGCAGGTAGCCTAGTGGTTAGAGTGTTGGGTCAGTAACCAGCAGGTAGCCTAGTGGTTAGAGCGTTGGGTCAGTAACCAGCAGGTAGTCTAGTGGTTAGAGTGTTGGGTCAGTAACCAGCAGGTAGCCTAGTGGTTAGAGCGTTGGGTCAGTAACCAGCAGGTAGACTAGTGGTTAGAGCGTTGGGTCAGTAACCAGCAGGTAGCCTAGTGGTTAGAGCGTTGGGCCAGTAACCAGCAGGTAGCCTAGTGGTTAGAGAGTTGGACTAGTAACCAGCAGGTAGTCTAGTGGTTAGAGCGTTGGGCCAGTAACCAGCAGGTAGTCTAGTGGTTAGAGCGTTGGGTCAGTAACCAGCAGGTAGTCTAGTGGTTAGAGCGTTGGGTCAGTAACCAGCAGGTAGCCTAGTGGTTAGAGCGTTGGACTAGTAACCAGCAGGTAGCCTAGTGGTTAGAGTGTTGGGTCAGTAACCAGCAGGTAGTCTAGTGGTTAGAGCGTTGGGTCAGTAACCAGCAGGTAGCCTAGTGGTTAGAGCGTTGGGTCAGTAACCAGCAGGTAGTCTAGTGGTTAGAGCGTTGGGTCAGTAACCAGCAGGTAGCCTAGTGGTTAGAGCGTTGGGTCAGTAACCAGCAGGTAGTCTAGTGGTTAGAGCGTTGGGTCAGTAACCAGCAGGTAGCCTAGTGGTTAGAGCGTTGGGTCAGTAACCAGCAGGTAGCCTAGTGGTTAGAGCGTTGGGTCAGTAACCAGCAGGTAGCCTAGTGGTTAGAGCGTTGGGTCAGTAACCAGCAGGTAGCCTAGTGGTTAGAGCGTTGGGTCAGTAACCAGCAGGTAGCCTAGTGGTTAGAGCGTTGGGTCAGTAACCAGCAGGTAGCCTAGTGGTTAGAGCGTTGGGTCAGTAACCAGCAGGTAGCCTAGTGGTTAGAGCGTTGGGTCAGTAACCAGCAGGTAGCCTAGTGGTTAGAGCGTTGGGTCAGTAACCAGCAGGTAGCCTAGTGGTTAGAGCGTTGGACTAGTAACCAGCAGGTAGCCTAGTGGTTAGAGTGTTGGGTCAGTAACCAGCAGGTAGTCTAGTGGTTAGAGCGTTGGGTCAGTAACCAGCAGGTAGCCTAGTGGTTAGAGCGTTGGGTCAGTAACCAGCAGGTAGTCTAGTGGTTAGAGCGTTGGGTCAGTAACCAGCAGGTAGCCTAGTGGTTAGAGCGTTGGGTCAGTAACCAGCAGGTAGTCTAGTGGTTAGAGCGTTGGGTCAGTAACCAGCAGGTAGTCTAGTGGTTAGAGCGTTGGGTCAGTAACCAGCAGGTAGCCTAGTGGTTAGAGCGTTGGGTCAGTAACCAGCAGGTAGCCTAGTGGTTAGAGCGTTGGGTCAGTAACCAGCAGGTAGCCTAGTGGTTAGAGAGTTGGGTCAGTAACCAGCAGGCCAGCAATCTCCAGATAACAAGGTGAACAAAATTAGGGCACGGGTTGCCTTCCAGAGAGACACCAGAGATTGTAACATTCTCTGTTTCACGGAAACATGTCTCACTCGGGATGTGTTGTCAGAGTTGGTACAGCCACCTGGTTTCTTCACGCATCGCGCTGACAGAAACAAACGTCTCTCTGGTAAGACGGTGGGTGGAGGTGTACATGCCTTATGATTAACAACTCAAACTGCAAAAAACATTACATTAATTACTATAGAATATACACTAGTTATTTAATACAGTATTTATAGTATAGTTAACTGTAAATACTACAGTATAATACAGTGTACTACGGTAAATACACTAAAACACTATAGTGAATACAGTAGTATTTATAGTATAGTTAACTGTAAATACTACAGTATAATACAGTGTACTGCAGTAAATACACTAAAACACTATAGTGAATACCGTAGTATTTATAGTATAGTTAACTGTAAATACTACAGTATAATACAGTGTACTACAGTAAATACACTAAAACACTATAGTGAATACAGTAGTATTTATAGTATAGTTAACTGTAAATACTACAGTATAATACAGTGTACTACAGTAAATACACTAAAACACTATAGTGAATACAGTAGTATTTATAGCATTATATTTTTTCATGTGGGCATGAGGTCAGAAAATAGGCCCTTTTTAGCTCACAGATTCACCCTATATTAGGAGACATTTTATACTGGTACGGAGACAGAGACAGAGAAAGTGGCCTAAGATATGTCTACCAACAGCATACAGGCCAGCTGAAAACCAGTTCCTGAAAGTTTACAACTAGTTGGCTACATAAGCAGAACTGAGGTCCAAAAATGAACTACCTTTTTTGGGGTAACATCAGAGATAATCTAATGTTGATCATTTTATAACATTATGAATCATTTGATTAAAAACCGACTTTGTCATCATCATCATCATGTCCAATCAGCCTACCGAACCGGAAGATCCCGTGTGTGTGTAATGTTGTAGGAGACCACAACACGGCGCTAAAGGGTCACATCAAACTGCTGAGATGTGGGCGGAAAGTGAACCCGGAAATGTGCGGAAGGAAAACCACGTGAATGAACAACGGAGGCTACAACAACATAACGAGTAGCATTTGATCATCAGCGCTATGGTAAACTAGACTGTTATAACGCTGTTGATGTGTCATTCAAATATGACATGAGTTTATTAGCTGGCTAGTTATCCATCAATGTGCACGTTGCTGGCCTGCAAGTGGCCTTGTATTTGCTGCAAAGAGGAGATACACAAACGAACCATTTTTTTTCTGTGTGTGTGAAGGTTTGTGAAATATATAGAAAGCTAATTGTGGATGATTTGACAAATCTGAGGTTGTTGTTGGTAGTATATTAGCTAACTATCTTAATAAGACAACGTTAAATGATGTTATGTGACATATTATTTTTTCCTGATTGCATTTGCTGCAGAGGGGGTGTTATTTTAACATGGTCTAGCTATAATGTTGTATAAACGTTGACAAATGGGAACGTAAAAGCAAATTTAGACTGTCTCTCGACAGCTTTAGGCAGCATCCTCCCTCGACGGAGTAAATGGGGAAACCGAGGCTTTCTGAAGTGAAGGCTTCGACGCTTCCCCCCAAATTGTGCCGGAAGAGAATTAATTTAATCAGATCTTAATGATCTGTTTATAATGCACATTTAGTGACAGAGGTGAATCCGTTTTCATTATAACACCGTGGTACAGCGGTAAGTTACAATTCCAGATTTGCATCATGCTTCTCATTTTTGTCTTCCAAGTTGATTATTTGTACAAAAAAATGAATCTATGGCATTATTTGGGATGCTTAAGACGCGTATACTAAATAAAAACTAATTATTTGAACAACCGTGCAAAAGAGGAGAAAAAAAATACATCAAAATAGTGTGCAATATACGCTCAAGACCCTGAATGTTCCCTCCTCTACCTGCTAAACGAGCTACCGGTCAGGATAACGTGTTTCGGTCAAATCTAAGCAGGACGGTGGCCAGCAGAGGTCGGAAATCAGTGGCGTTTTGCGACACCCGGTTTGAAAAACCACGTGATCAAACGACGCTTGGGGACGTCATTCGTGACGTCCTTCTGATAAAGTGATAGTCAGTTAAGAACAAATTATTATTTACAATGACGGCCTGTCAAAAAAAGGCCTCCTGCGTGGACGGGGGCTAGGATTACAAATTTACATTTTTTAAATAAAAATATAGGACCAAATATACATCACGACAAGAGAGACAACAACACTACATAAAGAGAGACCTAAGATAACAACACAACATGACAACACAGCACGGTAGCAGCACAACATGGTAGCAGCACAAAGCATGGTACAACTGTCAGTAAGAGTGGCCATGACTGAGATATCGGCACACTGCTTTGAAGTTGGTTGCTTACTGATTTCAACGCATGTCTCCGCTCCGGTATGAGACGTGTATACATATCACTACTACAGAGTGATTTGTAATGTTTTGACGAAGGGTTAGCTTATCTAACGTTACTGTGACTAGATGCAGCACATCCCTGATCAATACAAACCCTAACAGCTAACGCTATCTTCTGTACTCAACCAACCAGGAAGTTCATGATCATGACTGAATGTGGGGGAGCCAATTAGCTCTAGTTTAGGCCCCTGTAATATGGATGGAGTTGAGTTTACTGAGCTAGGTAGACAATCGCTACAGTAAGTTTGCTAAAGCCTACATATGTTGTTTTATTTAACATGTATTTAACTAGGCAAGTCAGTTAACACATTCTTATTTACAATGAGGGCCTTCCCCCGGGCCCGGACGACGCTGGGCCAATTGTGCGCCGCCCTATGGGACTCCCAATCACGGCCGGTTGTGATACAGCCTGGAATCAAACCAGGGTCTGTAGTGACGCCTCTAGCACTGAGATGCAGTGCCCTTAGACCGCTGCACCACTCGGGAGCCCTATTATAGTGAGTTTACTAATATAGCCTGACTATAGCCTGCTGTATTTGCCTGTCTGAACCCACACGACATCATGATAAGTCCACTACAAGAGCTGAAGAAGGAAGATACATACTAATGCAACTGGTGTGAAACGGCTAGCTAGTGCGCTAGTTGCATTTCAATCGGTGACATCACTCGCTCTGAGACCTTGAAGTAGTTGTTTCCCTTGCTCTGCCAAATGCTGTAGCTTTTTTGAGGAGCCAGAGGTAACGATGCTTCGAGGGTAACGTTGTTGTTGTTGTTGTTGTTCAAAGGGAACTCTGGTTCAAGCCCAGGTTGGGGCGAGGAGAGTGACGGAAGCAACACTGTTACACTAATACTGTATGTCTCTCAGTATTTAGGAATGGTCTAACCACCAGACACCATGTTGAGTCGTCTACAGGAGCTGAAGAAGGAGGAGGAGACTCTCCTGAAGATTAAAGTTATGCTGCAGGACCAGCTCAACAGACTCAAGGTACCTTCTATTTTACCTCACCTATGTAAATATGTATGGTATCCTTCCCTCCTCCTCCAAGTATTTATTATATTCATTATGGATCCCCATTAGTCCCTGTTACCAAGGCAGCAGCTACTCTTCCTGGGGTTTATTATGGATCCCCATTAGTCCCTGTTACCAAGGCAGCAGCTACTCTTCCTGGGGTTTATTATGGATCTCCACTAGTTCCTGCCAAGGCAGCAGCTACTCTTCCTGGGGTTTATTATGGATCCCCATTAGTTCCAGCAACGGCAGGAGCTACTCTTCCGGGGGTTTATTATGGATCCCCATTACTTCCTGCCAAGGCAGCAGCTACTCTTCCTGGTGTTTATTATGGATCCCCATTAGTTCCTGTCAAGGCAGCAGCTACTCTTCCTGGGGTTTATTATGGATCCCTATTAGTTCCTGCCAAGGCAGCAGCTACTCTTCCTGGGGTTTATTATGGATCCCCATTAGTTCCTGTTAAGGCAGCAGCTACTCTTCCTGGGGTTTATTATGGATCCCCATTAGTTCCTGCCAAGGCAGCAGCTACTCTTCCTGGGGTTTATTATGGATCCCCATTAGTTCCTGTCAAGGCAGCAGCTACTCTTCCTGGGGTTTATTATGGATCCCCATTAGTTCCTGCCAAGGCAGCAGCTACTCTTCCTGGGGTTTATTATGGATCCCCATTAGTTCCTGTCAAGGCAGCAGCTACTCTTCCTGGGGTTTATTATGGATCCCCATTAGTTCCTGTCAAGGCAGCAGCTACTCTTCCTGGGGTTTATTATGGATCCCCATTAGTCCCTGTTACCAAGGCAGCAGCTACTCTTCCTGGGGTTTATTATGGATCCCCATTTGTTTCTGTTGCCAAGGCAGCAGCTACTCTTCCTGGGGTTTATTATGGATCCCCATTAGTTCCTGCCAAGGCAGCAGCTACTCTTCCTGGGGTTTATTATGGATCCCCATTAGTCCCTGTTACCAAGGCAGCAGCTACTCTTCCTGGGGTTTATTATGGATCCCCATTAGTTTCTTTTGCCAAGGCAGCAGCTACTCTTCCTGGGGTTTATTATGGATCCCCATTAGTTCCTGCCAAGGCAGCAGCTACTCTTCCTGGGGTTTATTATGGATCCCCATTAGTTCCTGCCAAGGCAGCAGCTACTCTTCCTGGGGTTTATTATGGATCCCCATTAGTTCCTGCCAAGGCAGCAGCTACTCTTCCTGGGGTTTATTATGGATCCCCATTAGTCCCTGTTACCAAGGCAGCAGCTACTCTTCCTGGGGTTTATTATGGATCCCCATTAGTTTCTGTTGCCAAGGCAGCAGCTACTCTTCCTGGGGTCCAGCAACATTAATGCAGTTCTATAGAATTCTAAATATTACATTTCATGACACATATTTACAACACATTGTGTGTTTTCCCTCAGGGCACTACTACCACATACACTACATGGCCAAAAGTATGTAGACACCTGCTCGTCGAACATCTCATTACAAAATCATGAGCATTAATATTGGAGTTGGTCCCCCCCCCCTTTGCTGCCGTCACTCTTCTGCGAAGGCTTTCCACTAGATGTTGGAACATTGCTGCTATAACAGCCTCCACTCTTCTGGGAAGGCTTTCCACTAGATGTTGGAACATTGCTGCTATAACAGCCTCCACTCTTCTGGGAAGGCTTTCTACTAGATGTTGGAACATTGCTGCTATAACAACCTCCACTCTTCTGGGAAGGCTTTCCACTAGATGTAGGAACAGTGCTACTATAACAGCCTCCACTCTTCTGGGAAGGCTTTCCACTAGATGTTGGAACATTGCTGCTATAACAGCCTCCACTCTTCTGGGAAGGCTTTCCACTAGATGTTGGAACATTGCTGCTATAACAGCCTCCACTCTTCTAGGAAGGCTTTCCACTAGATGTTGGAATATTGCTGCGGAGACTTACTTCCATTCAGCCACAAGAGCATTAGTGAGGTCGGGTACTGATGTTGGGCGGTTAGCCCTGGCTCGCAGTCGGCGTTCCAATTCGGTGTTCGATGAGGTTGAGTTCAGGGCTCTGTGCAGGCCAGTCAAGTTCTTCCACACAGATCTCAACAAACCATTTCTGTAGGGACCTGGCTTTGTGCACGGGGGCATTGTCATGCTGAAACAGGACAGGGCCTTCCACAAACTGTTGCCAAAAAGTTGGAAGCACAGAATTGTCTAGAATGTCATTGTATGCTGTAGCGTTAATGTTCCCTTTTACTGGAACTAAGGGGCCCGAAACATGAAAAACAGCCCCAGGCCATTATTCCTCCTCCACCAAACTTTACAGTTGGCACTATGCATTGGGGCAGGTAGCGTTCTCCTGGCATCTGCCAACCCCAGATTAGTTCGTCGGACTGCCAGGTGGTGAAGCGCGATTCATCACTCCAGAGAATGCGTTTTCACTGCTCCAGAGTCCAATGGCGGCGAGCTTTACACCACTCCAGACGACACTTGGCATTGCGCATGGTGACCTTAGGTTTATGTGCGGCTGCTCGGCCGTGGAAACCCATTTCATGAAGCTCCCAGCGAACAGTTCTTGTGCTGACGTTGCTTCCAGAGGCAGTTTGGAACTCGGTTGTGAGTGCTGCAACCAAGGACAGACGCTGCGCTCTTCAGCACTCGGCCTTCCATTTCTGTGAGCTTGTGTGGCCTACCACTTTGCGGCTGAGCCATTGTTGCGCCTAGACGTTTCCACTTTACAATAACCGGGGAAGCTCTAGCAGGGCAGACATTTGACGAAGTGACTTGATGGAAAAATGGCATCCTACGACAGTGCCATGTTAAAAATCACTTAGCTCTTCAGTAAGGCCATTCTATGGCCAATGTTTGTCTATGGAGATGTCATGGCTGTGTGCTCAATTTTATACACCCGTCATCAACGGGTGTGGCTAAAATAGCAGAATCCACTAATTTGAAGGGGTGTCCACATACTTTTGGTGTATTTAGGACTAACTTATTCCTTGCCATCCACTCTGAAACTAACTGTAGCTCTTTGTTGAGTGTTGCAGTCATTTCAGTCTCTGTAGTAGCTGATGTGTATAGTGTTGAGTGTTGCAGTCATTTCAGTCACTGTAGTAGCTGACGTGTATAGTGTTGAGTGTTGCAGTCATTTCAGTCTCTGTAGTAGCTGATGTGTATAGTGTTGAGTGTTGCAGTCATTTCAGTCACTGTAGTAGCTGACGTGTATAGTGTTGAGTGTTGCAGTCATTTCAGTCTCTGTAGTAGCTGACGTGTATAGTGTTGAGTGTTGCAGTCATTTCAGTCACTGTAGTAGCTGACGTGTATAGTGTTGAGTGTTGCAGTCATTTCAGTCACTGTAGTAGCTGACGTGTATAGTGTTGAGTGTTGCAGTCATTTCAGTCGCTGTAGTAGCTGACGTGTATAGTGTTGAGTGTTGCAGTCATTTCAGTCACTGTAGTAGCTGACGTGTATAGTGTTGAGTGTTGCAGTCATTTCAGTCGCTGTAGTAGCTGACGTGTATAGTGTTGAGTGTTGCAGTCATTTCAGTCACTGTAGTAGCTGACGTGTATAGTGTTGAGTGTTGCAGTCATTTCAGTCACTGTAGTAGCTGACGTGTATAGTGTTGAGTGTTGCAATCATTTCAGTCTCTGTAGTAGCTGACGTGTATAGTGTTGAGTGTTGCAGTCATTTCAGTCGCTGTAGTAGCTGACGTGTATAGTGTTGAGTGTTGCAGTCATTTCAGTCGCTGTAGTAGCTGACGTGTACAGTGTTGAGTCAGCCACACACATAGACACACTGGCTTTACTCAAAGCAGCTCAAAGCAGCAAAACAGCTCCCACAATCTTTTTAATCGTCAATTTCTCTCAGCCAATCATCAGTCATTTGTGTAACTGCTGTGCTTGTTGAGTGTCCTTCCCTATCAGCGTGCTGAAAGTCATTGTTGTCAATTTGTTTACTGTGAAATAGTATCTGGTCAGACACCATTTTTTCCCCCCAAAAGTTTACTACGGGTTGGTTAACAGGCTGATTGTTTGTCTATTTGAGCCAGTAAAGGGTGCTTACTTTTACTTCCCCCCCCCCCCCCAGGCCTGAGGGAACACACTTTGTAGGAGGCTTAGATTGAAGATGTGGCAAATAGGAGTGACAATACCGTCCGCTATTATCCTCGGTAATTTTCCATCCAAGTTGTCAGACCCCGGTGGCTTGTCATTGTTCATAGACACTTTTTAAAAAAATTTTTTACTCTTCCTAATTTTACGGAATTCAAAATTACAATGCTTGCCTTCATAATTTGGTCCGATATACTTGGATGTGTAGTGTCGGCCTTTGTTGCTGGATGGCATGTCATCCCTAAGTTTGCTAATCTTGCCGATGCCATTAAAGTAGTTGGCAATATCAGTGGGTTTTGTGATGAATGAGCCATCTGATTCAGTGAATGATGGAGCCATCTGATTCAGTGAATGAATGAGCCATCTGATTCAGTGAATGATGGAGCCATCTGATTCAGTGAATGAATGAGCCATCTGATTCAGTGAATGAATGAGCCATCTGATTCAGTGAATGAATGAGCCATCTGATTCAGTGAATGAATGAGCCATCTGATTCAGTGAATGAATGAGCCATCTGATTCAGTGAATGAATGAGCCATCTGATTCAGTGAATGAATGAGTCATCTGATTCAGTGAATGAATGAGCCATCTGATTCAGTGAATGATGGAGTCATCTGATTCAGTGAATGAATGAGCCATCTGATTCAGTGAATGATGGAGCCATCTGATTCAGTGAATGATGGAGCGAGTTTTCATTTTTGCCCCAAAATGTCATTTTAGGTGCTCCGAAGCTTTTTACTATCATTCTTTATATAATTTATCTTTGTTTCATAGTGTAGTTTATTCTTCTTTTTATTGTTAGTTTAGTCACGTTATTTCTCATTTTGCAGTACGTCCAAAAGGCAGCCAGACTTACACGTCGGAAAGTATTCAGACCCCTTTGCTTTCTGCACATTTTGTTACTTTATTCAATAAAACATGGTTTTAGACATTTTTGCATATTTATAAAAAATAAAAAAGCTGAAATACCTTATTTAATTAAGTATTCAGACCCTTTGATATGAGACTCGAAATCGAGCTCCGGTGCATCCTGTTTCCATTGATCTTCCTTGAGATGTTTCTACAACTTGATTGGAGTCCACCTGTGGTAAATTCAATTGATTGAACATGATTTGGAAAGGCACACACCTGTCTATATGAGGTCCCATAGTTGACAGTGCACGTCAGGGCAAAAATCAAGCCATGAGGTCGAAACAATTGTCCTTAGAGAACGAGTCAGATTTGTGTCGAGGCACAGATCTGGGGAAGGGCAGCAAAACATGTCTGCAGCATTGAAGGTCCCCAAGAACACAGTGGCCTCCATCATTCTGAAATGAAAAAAAAGTTTGGAATCAAAGACTCTTCCTAGAGCTGGCCGCCCAACCGAACTGAGCAATCGAGGGAGGTGACCAAGAACCCGATGGTCACTCTGACAGAGCTCTAGTTCCTCTGTGGAGATGGGACAACCTTCCAGAAGGACAACGATCTCTGCAGCACTCCACCAATCGGGACTTTATGGTAGAGTGGCCAGACGGAAGCCACTCCTCAGTAAAAGGCCCTTACAGCCCGCACCTCAGACCATGTGAAACAAGATTCTCTGGTCTGATCCAACCAAGATTGAAATATTTGGCCTGAATGCCAGGTGTCACTTCTAGAGGAAACCTGTCACCATCCCTACGGTGAAGCATTGTAGTGGAAGTATCATGCTGTGGGGATGTTTTTCAGCGGCAGGAACTGGGAGACCAGTCAGGATTGAGAGAAAGATGAACGGAGCAAAGTACAGAGAGATCCTTGATGAAAACCTGCTCCAGAGCACTCAGAACCTCAGACTGGGGCGAAGGTTCACCTTCTAACAAGACAATGATCCTAAGCACAATGCAGGAGTAGCTTCGGGACATGTCTCTGAATGTCCTTGAATAGCCCAGCCAGAGCACTGACTTGAACACGATCAAACATCTCTGGAGAGACCTGAAAATAGCTGTGCAGCGACACTCCCCATCCTGACAGAGCTTGAGAGAATCTGCAGAGAAGAATTTGAGAAACTCCCCAAATACAGGTGTGCCAAGCTTGTCGCGTCATCTCAAGAAGATTCAGAAAACTCGAGGCTGTAATCGCTGCCAAAAGTGTTTCAACAAAGTACTGAGTAAAGGGTCTGAATACTTATGTAAATGTAATAGTTTTTTTTATATATACAGTGCCTTGCGAAAGTATTCGGCCCCCTTGAACTTTGCGACCTTTTGCCACATTTCAGGCTTCAAACATAAAGATATAAAACTGTATTTTTTTGTGAAGAATCAACAACAAGTGGGGCACAATCATGAAGTGGAACGACATTTATTGGATATTTCAAACTTTTTTACCAAATCAAAAACTGAAAAATTGGGCGTGCAAAATTATTCGGCCCCATTAAGTTAATACTTTGTAGCGCCACCTTTTGCTGCGATTACAGCTGTCGCTTGGGGTATGTCTCTATCAGTTTTGCACATCGAGAGACTGACATTTTTTCCCATTCCTCCTTGCAAAACAGCTCGAGCTCAGTGAGGTTGGATGGAGAGCATTTGTGAACAGCAGTTTTCAGTTCTTTCCACAGATTCTCGATTGGATTCAGGTCTGGACTTTGACTTGGCCATTCTAACACCTGGATATGTTTATTTTTGAACCATTTCATTGTAGATTTTGCTTTATGTTTTGGATCATTGTCTTGTTGGAAGACAAATCTCCATCCCAGTCTCAGGTCTTTTGCAGACTCCATCAGGTTTTCTTCCAGAATGGTCCTGTATTTGGCTCCATCCATCTTCCCATCAATTTTAACCATCTTCCCTGTCCCTGCTGAAGAAAAGCAGGCCCAAACCATGATGCTGCCACCACCATGTTTGACAGTGTTCAGGGTGATGAGCTGTGTTGCTTTTACGCCAAACATAACGTTTTGCATTGTTGCCAAAAAGTTCAATTTTGGTTTCATCTGACCAGAGCAACTTCTTCCACATGTTTGGTGTGTCTCCCAGGTGGCTTGTGGCAAACTTTAAGCGACACTTTTTATGGATATCTTTAAGAAATGGCTTTCTTCTTGCCACTCTTCCATAAAGGCCAGATTTGTGCAATATACGACTGATTGTTGTCCTATGGACAGAGTCTCCCACCTCAGCTGTAGATCTCTGCAGTTCATCCAGAGTGATCATGGGCCTCTTTGGCTGCATCTCTGATCAGTCTTCTCCTTGTATGAGCTGAAAGTTTAGAGGGACGGCCAGGTCTTGGTAGATTTGCAGTGGTCTGATACTCCTTCCATTTCAATATTATCGCTTGCACAGTGCTCCTTGGGATGTTTAAAGCTTGGGAAATCTTTTTGTATCCAAATCCGGCTTTAAACTTCTTCACAACAGTATCTCGGACCTGCCTGGTGTGTTCCTTGTTCTTCATGATGCTCTCTGCGCTTTTAACGGACCTCTGAGACTATCACAGTGCAGGTGCATTTATACGGAGACTAGATTACACACAGGTGGATTGTATTTATCATCATTAGTCATTTAGGTCAACATTGGATCATTCAGAGATCCTCACTGAACTTCTGGAGAGAGTTTGCTGCACTGAAAGTAAAGGGGCTGAATAATTTTGCACGCCCAATTTTTCAGTTTTTGATTTGTTAAAAAAGTTTGAAATATCCAATAAATGTCGTTCCACTTCATGATTGTGTCCCACTTGTTGTTGATTCTTCACAAAAAAATACAGTTTTATATCTTTATGTTTGAAGCCTGAAATGTGGCAAAAGGTCACAAAGTTCAAGGGGGCCGAATACTTTCGCAAGGCACTGTAAATATATATATACACATTAGCATAAATGTCTAAAATCCTGTTTTTGCTTTGTCATTATGGGATTGATGAGGGGGGAAAACCATTTAATCAGTGTTAGAATAAGGCTGTGGCCTTTTTAATAAAATGTGGAAACAGTCAAGGGGTCCCAGAGTCAAGTTCCGTATTTCCCTTTTTTTCTTTGCCCCATGGAGTCGCCATGTTTCAATTCCTCATCAATCCACAGGGGATTTAACAGGTTTTTACAGTCATGTTCTTAATGGGTACCTGCTTATTAGTATCTGGGATGAGCAAGTTCATAAATGTGTCAAGAGCAGCGTCTGGTTGCTCCTCATTACACACCACAGACCAGCAGCGTCTGGTTGCTCCTCATTACCCACCACAGACCAACAGCGTCTGGTTGCTCCTCATTACACACCACAGACCAACAGCGTCTGGTTGCTCCTCATTACTCACCACAGACCAGCAGCGTCTGGTTGCTCCTCATTACACACCACAGACCAGCAGCGTCTGGTTGCTCCTCATTACAAACTACAGACCAGCAGCATCTGGTTGCTCCTCATTACACACCACAGACCAGCAGCGTCTGGTTGCTCCTCATTACACACCACAGACCAGCAGCGTCTGGTTGCTCCTCATTACACACCACAGACCAGCAGCGTCTGGTTGCTCCTCATTACAAACTACAGACCAGCAGCGTCTGGTTGCTCCTCATTACACACCACAGACCAGCAGCGTCTGGTTGCTCCTCATTACACACCACAGACCAGGAGCGTCTGGTTGCTCCTCATTACACACCACAGACCAGCAGCGTCTGGTTGCTCCTCATTACAAACTACAGACCAGCAGCATCTGGTTGCTCCTCATTACTCACCACAGACCAGCAGTGTCTGGTTGCTCCTCATTACACACCACAGACCAGCAGCGTCTGGTTGCTCCTCATTACACACCACAGACCAGCAGCGTCTGGTTGCTCCTCATTACACACCACAGACCAGCAGCGTCTGGTTGCTCCTCATTACACACCACAGACCAGCAGCGTCTGGTTGCTCCTCATTACACACCACAGACCAGCAGCGTCTGGTTGCTCCTCATTACACACCACAGACCAACAGCGTCTGGTTGCTCCTCATTACTCACCACAGACCAGCAGTGTCTGGTTGCTCCTCATTACTCACCACAGACCAGCAGCGTCTGGTTGCTCCTCATTACTCACCACAGACCAGCAGCGTCTGGTTGCTCCTCATTACACACCACAGACCAGCAGCGTCCGGTTGCTCCTCATTACTCACCACAGACCAGCAGCGTCTGGTTGCTCCTCATTACACACCACAGACCAGCAGCGTCTGGTTGCTCCTCATTACTCACCACAGACCAGCAGCGTCTGGTTGCTCCTCATTACACACCACAGACCAGCAGCGTCTGGTTGCTCCTCATTACTCACCACAGACCAGCAGCGTCTGGTTGCTCCTCATTACACACCACAGACCAGCAGCATCTGGTTGCTCCTCATTACACACCACAGACCAGCAGCGTCTGGTTGCTCCTCATTACTCACCACAGACCAGCAGCGTCTGGTTGCTATATATCACTATATCACTAAATCAGGCCCAGCCTGTCCTCTTATACACTATATTAGGCCCAGCCTGACCTCTTATACACTATATCAGGCCCAGCCTGACCTCTTATACACTATATTAGGCCCAGCCTGACCTCTTATACACTATATCAGGCCCAGCCTGTCCTCTTATACACTATATTAGGCCCAGCCTGACCTCTTATACACTATATCAGGCCCAGCCTGTCCTCTTATACAGTATATTAGGCCCAGCCTGACCTCTTATACAGTATATTAGGCCCAGCCTTTGGAACTGTGGTTTTCCTAGATACGGCTTCTATATTGTGATCACTACATCCTATTGATCTGGATACTGCTTTCAAGCACATTTCTGCAGCATTAGTAAAGATGTGATCAATACATGTTGATGATGTCATTCCTGTGCTGTTTAACTACCCTGGTAGGTTGACTGATAACCTGAACCAGGTTGCAGGTTCTGGTTACAGTTTGGTTTTTCTTGAGTGGGCAGGTCCTTGAGTAATCACTGATCTGACAAGGCTGGATAGATGAAATCAGGGGTCCCACTTCATGGCTGGATAGATGAAATCAGGGGTCCCACTTCATGGCTGGATAGATGAAATCAGGGGTCCCACTTCAAGGCTGGATAGATGAAATCAGGGGTCCCACTTCATGGCTGGATAGATGAAATCAGGGGTCCCACTTCATGGCTGGATAGATGAAATCAGGGGTCCCACTTCATGGCTGGATAGATGAAATCAGGGGTCCCACTTCATGGCTGGATAGATGAAATCAGGGGTCCCACTTCATGGCTGGATAGATGAAATCAGGGGTCCCACTTCATGGCTGGATAGATGAAATCAGGGGTCCCACTTCATGGCTGGATAGATGAAATCAGGGGTCCCACTTCATGGCTGGATAGATGAAATCAGGGGTCCCACTTCATGGCTGGATAGATGAAATCAGGGGTCCCACTTCATGGCTGGATAGATGAAATCAGGGGTCCCACTTCATGGCTGGATAGATGAAATCAGGGGTCCCACTTCATGGCTGGATAGATGAAATCAGGGGTCCCACTTCATGGCTGGATAGATGAGATATTTCAAATCAAATTGTATTAGTCAATGTGAATAGTCTGGGTAGCCATTTGATTAGCTGTTCAGGAGTCTTATGGCTTGGGGGGTAGAAGCTGTTTAGAAGACTCTTGGACCTAGACTTGGTGCTCCGGGACCGCTTGCCGTGCTGTAGCAGAGAGAACAGTCCATGACTAGGGTGGCTGGAGTCTTTGACAATTTTTCGAGCCTTCCTCTGACACCACCTGGTATAGAGGTCCTGGATGGCAGGGAGCTTGGCCCCAGTGATGTACTTGGCCGTTCGCACTACACTCTGTAGTGCCTTGCGGTCGGAGGCCGAGCAGTTGCCATACCAGGCAGTGACGCAACCAGTCAGGATGCTCTCGATGGTGCAGCTGTAGAACTTTTTGAGGATCTGGGGACCCTATGCCAAATCTTTTGAGTTTTCTGAGGGGGAATAGGTTTTGTCATACCCTCTTCACGACTGTCTTGGTGTGTTTGGACCATGTTAGTTTGTTGGTGATGTGGACACCAAGGAACTTGAAGCTCTCAACCTGCTCCTCTACAGCCCCGTCGATGAGAATGGGGGTGTGCTCAGTCCTCTTTTTTTCCCCCCTGTAGTCCACAATCATCTCCTTTTGTCTTGATCTATGAGACCTTTCGGTTTGTCACCTATCAGACCATGTTAGTTCAGCAGGATGCTTGTCAACCCTTTTCAAACAGGGCCTGAAATCCAGAACCTAATATTCCACTTCACGTACTCTGTCATGCTCAACATGTTTAGCATGTCAAGGAGTGGAATGATAACTCGGGGTACCGGTACCTTATGTTACTACCCTCCTGAGTAATGATGGGTAATGCCATATATGACTGTCATTTTTATTTTAATAGTTTGAAGAAGGGGCCCTAAAGTCCATCATCAACGCTCAGACAGACGAAGGTCCTTCACAACCTGCCAGTCCTCCTGAGGTACTGCACACTCGCCTCTCACACACACCTCCCTCACCCCCCCCCCCCCCCCGTTATCTAATAACCTCACCTCCTGTTCCCTGCAGGTTCCTCTGAACCTGGATGACGAAGCAGTGATCAACCAGACCAAACTGCTGCTGAGTGGTCCTGTAGACTACCACATAGAGGAGGAGGAAGAGGAGGAGGAAGATGAGGAGGAGGAAGACGACGACGACAACAACAATGAGCTTGAAGCAGTGCCTGAAGAAGACGAGGAGGACGACGATTATTACTGAGTGGACCTGTCCCAAATGGCCCCCTGTTCCCAATGTAGTGCACTGGGCTTGAGCAGGGACCTGGACAAATGTAGTGCACTACATAGGTAATAGGATGTAATTTGGGACGTTGCCAGTGTATTGACCTCCTAAAGAGGAGATGTGTGTATATATAATATTACAGACTGTTTTTTTTGTTTTGCATCCTGTACTTCTGAAGTTATTATTTATTTATTATTATTATTATTAGTTAAACTACTAACTTACAGTGGGGAAATAAAATGTAGCCTGGGTGCTAGACAGTCTCCGTCTGTTCTTGTCAACTCCTTACTGAAATGTCATGTTTGGCTTGACAAGGACAGCAGTGGAGTTGGCTAGAGTACAAACAGATCTGGGACCAGGCTTATTGTCATTCCATAATGACAGCAGTAGAGTTGGCTAGAGTACAAACAGGTCTGGGACCAGGCTTATTGTCATTCCATAATGACAGCAGTAGAGTTGGCTAGAGCACAAACAGGTCTGGGACCAGGCTTATTGTCATTCCATAATGACAGCAGTAGAGTTGGCTAGAGTACAAACAGATCTGAGAACAGGCTTATTGTCATTCCATAATGACAGCAGTAGAGTTGGCTAGAGTACAAACAGGTCTAGGACCAGGCTTATTGTCATTCCATAATGACAGCAGTAGAGTTGGCTAGAGTACAAACAGATCTGAGAACAGGCTTATTGCCATTCCATAATGACAGCAGTAGAGTTGGCTAGAGCACAAACAGATCTGGGACCAGGCTTATTGTCATTCCATAATGACAGCAGTAGAGTTGGCTAGAGCACAAACAGGTCTGGGACCAGGCTAGATGTAAATGTATTGATTTACAGTAAGAACATGAACAGGAATGAACTGTGTTCTCCCTCACATTAATTAATAAGGTCTGGGCTACTAAAAGATCTGTTGGTGCTGTATAGCCACTGTTATCATGTTATACATAATATTGTAGCGATCCTTGCTAATATGAGCCACGTTACAATTCCCGCCAAGTGGGTTAACCCTATTGGCACGACACATGGAGGGGTTGTTCTTTCAGGCTCAGCGACCCAGGTTCGCTTCCCTGTCTGGGACCAGGCTGTAAAACCATAGAGTTGTTGTTCCATACCCGGTTCTCGTTCAGTATCTCTCACTGGTCCAGCAGTAATTGTAGTGTTTGTTCCATGCTTGTAGCCCACTGTTCTACTGTTGATGTGTGTGTCTCTGGATGTTGAGGTATGAATCTAGTAGGGTGGTATTCAGAACATACCGTCTCGGTACCATACCGGGGAATACGGTATTACCGAATGTGTACACAAGGGGGACTATTTTTGTTGTTTAAAACTATACTGAACCAAAATAATTAAAAAATGCAACAAGTTCAAAGTTCATATTAAGAAAAATCAGTCAATTGAAAATAAATTCATTAGGCGCTAATCTATGGATTTCACATGATTGGGAATACAGATATGCATCTGTTGGTCACAGGTACCTTCAAAGAAAATGGGATCTCGTTGCGGTATTTCTGTGCATTCAAATTCTCTAAAACGACGCGGCTCATGGTGGAGAAATTAACATTAAATTCTCTGTCAACAGCTCCGGTGGACATTCCTGCAGTCAGTATGCCAATTGCACACTCTCTCAAAACATCTGTGGCATTGTGTTGTGTGACATCTGTGGCATTTTAGAGTGGCCTTTTATTGTCCCCAACACAAGGTGCACCTGTGTAACGATCACGCTGTTTAAATCAGCTTCTTGATATGCCACACCTGTCAGGTGGATGGATTATTTTAGCAAAAGGAGAAATGCTCACTAACAGATTTAAACACATTTGTGCACAAAGTTTTAGAGAAAGAAGCTTTTTGTGTGTATGGACCAATTCTGTGATATTTTATTTCAGCTCATGAAACATGGAACCAACACTTTACCTGTTGCGTTTTTATATTGTTGTTCAGTGTATCTAGGCAACAGGGTTCTTGATCCAGGAGGGGATTTAATGTCTCTACTGTAACCCACGAAGCTTAATGTTGACATCTAGACACTTAGCGGGCAAGTTAGCAAACCAAATGAAACAGCTGGAGCAGTGGCTTAGCATGCAGCCCCCCCCCCCCCCAGTTCCCCGCAACGCCTGCAAATTATACCGTCGGTATTTCTAAATACCCCCTAGAGTGTAGTCCAGAACCAGAGCAAACTTGGATTCAACTACTTTTTATCAAATAACGTCGTTGTGTTTGATTTGATCTCGTCTGTTGCAAATGGAACCAACAGAACATTCCAAAACGACAGCAACCTGACACTGTGTGCCGAGTCAAGCAAACGCTCAAATATTAGGTTTTCAAAAAGAATTTGAACCCAGGTCCCGAGCCAGAGGAATCACGATCTCTCTATTTAATAACAGAGCATGAAACCATGTGTACGCCTGGGCCATATTGGATATAAGGAGACAGACAGACAGTACAGTGGAGATCAATACATTACTGTATCAACGATAACATGCAGACTGTGCAGTATGTTATGAGGGTTAAAATTCATGAGCACAAAATAAAAGAACAATGGCAAGATGGTAGATCTCTTACCGCTTTTCTACTTATAAACACATTTTGCATAAATCAGTTCAAGTTTATACTTTTAATTTTGTAAACTAGTGTTTTATCTCTAAATTCTTTAGGGTGTTTTCACTGATTTCAGTCCTCTTTAAAGTGAACCCTGCGGTGAAACAAAATAACTCCTTTCTCTTTGTGTTCACTTTGCCTTTGAATGAGGACTCAACTCTTCTGCCCGTTCACGTCCCCTGTGTTTTAGTCCGAGTCCTTTATGTTGCCATGTATAGAAAGGACATTCAGTCAATGTACTCTGGGTCTTTACAAAGTACAGGACAAGCCCTTCCATCAGTCCGGACTGCTAGATATTTTAATCATTTATTTTATTTAACCATTACTTAACTAGGCAAGTCCGTTTAGAAAAAATTCTTATTTACAATGACGGACGACGCTGGGCCAATTGTGCACCGTCCTATGGGACTCCCAATCACGGCCGGATGTGATACCGCTTAGATTTTAATAGCTAATAGATTACATTTAGTTAAAATATTAGATATAATAATTGTAATCAGAGGATACTATTAACACGTAAATATTATTGATAACAGAATAAATAGCAGAAGAAGAACCTCTGTAATTGAAAATTGTACCGTTACACCCAAAGTAGGCTATTACCCCTATAAGAAATATAATTGATTTTGTACCCTACGTCGTATTCTCCCACTATTCAAACCCCACAATCAATAAACAGCGTATGAAGCTCTCTTAGCCTATCGATCACATGTTGCAAAAAAAATAAATAATAATCTCTACATCCTTGACAATCGCTAATCAAATAAAATTAAAAACAGCACACGTTTTTTTTCAGCGAACCTGGCGTGTAATCATTAGTCAAACAGTCATCTAAAACGAGAGCTTCTATTGGACAACTTCAGGTAAACTCCTCCCCGTTCCGTTCCCGTCTAAGAAACGTTTTGCAACAGAATTGCCATAATGAAAGTGCTGGAGTACAGAGCCAAAACAACAATAACAAAAATGTGTCACTGGCCCAATACTTTTGGAGTTTACTGAACTTTACATGGTATAAGCCATCTCACTCTGAGGTAAATCAAGGTTACACAGCACACAAATCATGTCATAATAATACTGTACATTCCTGTTCTAATTTAATGACACCTATCCATAGATTAGGTCACCCACTCCATCCCTACTGATAACGCAGTGCCAACATTTTCCTCTGGTCCACCTCCACCCACCCACACATCCAACCAACCATTCAGCATTTTCTGAAAGGGGTAACAATGCACAGTGGATCACAATAAGGCCTGCTGTTTCTCAGCCTGCTACCGGACAACAAGGCTTGCTGTTTTCAGCCTGCTACCAGACAACAAGGCCTGCTGTTTTCAGCCTGCTACCGGACAACAAGGCCTGCTGTTTTCAGCCTGCTACCGGACAACAAGGTCTGCTGTTTTCAGCCTGCTACCGGACAACAAGGCTTGCTGTTTTCAGCCTGCTACCAGACAACAAGGCCTGCTGTTTTCAGCCTGCTACCAGACAACAAGGTCTGCTGTTTTCAGCCTGCTACCAGACAACAAGGCTTGCTGTTTTCAGCCTGCTACCAGACAACAAGGCCTACTGTTTTCAGACTGCTACCAGACAACAAGGTCTGCTGTTTTCAGCCTGCTACCGGACAACAAGGCTTGCTGTTTTCAGCCTGCTACCAGACAACAAGGCCTGCTGTTTTCAGCCTGCTACCAGACAACAAGGCCTACTGTTTTCAGACTGCTACCAGACAACAAGGCCTGCTGTTTTCAGCCTGCTACCAGACAACAAGGCTTGCTGTTTTCAGCCTGCTACCAGACAACAAGGC
>NC_050570.1:2440000-2665000 GCF_013265735.2 Oncorhynchus mykiss | reverse complement strand
TGCTGAACCCTACAGACACCCTGTAGTCTGCTGAACCCAACGGTAACAGGACACCCCTGTAATCTGCTGAACCCAACGGTAACAGGACACCATTCCTCTTTACAAAACTGTTTCAGTTCAGCAATTTTCTTGGAATGTCTTGTGTGAACCGTTCTCTTGAGGTCATGCCACAGCATCTCAAATCGGATTGAGGTCAGGACTCTGACTGGGCCACTCCAGAAGGCGTATTTTCCTCTGTTGAAGCCACTGTTGTAGATTTACTTCTGTGTTTTGGGTCGTTGTCCTGTTGCATCACCCAACTTCTGTTGAGCTTTAATTGGCGGAGAGATAGCCTAACATTCTCCTGCAAAATGTCTTGATAAACTTGCAAATTCATTTTTCCGTTGATGTTAGCAATCTGCTCAGGCCCTGAGGCAGCAAAGCATCCCCAAACCACGATGCTCCCTCCACCAGACTTTACAGTTGAGATGAGGTTTTGATGTTGGTGTGCTGTGCCTCTTTTTCTCCACACATGGTGTTGTTTGTTCCTTCCAAACAACTCAACTTTAGTTTCATCTGTCCACGTAATATTTTGCCAGTAGCGCTGTGGAACATCCAGGTGCTCTTTTGCAAACTTCAGACGTGCAGCAATGTTTTGTTTTTTTAGGACAGCAGTGGCTTCTTCCGTGGTGTCCTCCCATGAACACCCTTCTTGTTTAGTGTTTTACGTATCGTAGACTCGTCAACAGAGATGTTAGCATGTTCCAGAGATTTCTGTAAGTCTTCACCTGACCCTCTAGGTTTCTTCTTAACCTCATTGAACATTCTGCGCTGTGCTCTAGCAGTCATCTTTACAGGATGGCCACTCCTAGGGAGAGTAGTAACAGTGCTGAAATGTCTCCATTTATAGACAATTTGTCTTACCGTGGACTGATGAACATCAAGGCTTTTAGAGATACTTTTATAACCCTTTTCAGGTTTATGCAAATCAACAATTCGGAGATCTCGTTTGTTCAAGGTGTGGTTCACATTAGGCAATGCTTCTTGTGAATAGCAAACGCACATCTCCAATCTCATCTCATTGATTGGACTCCAGGTTAGCTGACTCCTGACTCCAATTAGCTTTTGGAGAAGTCATTAGCCATTAGGGGGTTCACATACTTTTCCCAACCTACACTGTGAATGTTTAAATGATGAATTCAATATAGACAAGAAAAATACAATAAGTTGTGTGTTATTAGTTGAAGCAGACTGTCTATTTTTGTGACTTTGTGACCAATTTAAATCCAGGTAATTTCAAAGGTTTAACATACTTTTTCCTCCCACTCTATTTCTGCATTTAATTTTCAATACATTTGCAAACACTTCTAAAAACATGCTTTCACTTTGTCATAATGAGGTATTGTGATGTCATAATGGGGTATTGTGATGTCATAATGGGGTAGTGTGGTGTCATAATGGGGTATTGTGTGTAGATGGTTGAGAAAAAAAGATTTAATCCATTTTGAATGCATTCCATTTTGAAGTTGAGGGGTTTGAATACTTTCTGAAGGCATTGTGACCTGTCAGACCAAAGGGAATTCACATTAACAGAGTAGAGAGAGAGAGAGAGAGACACAGAGACAGAGAGACAGAGACAGAGAGAGAGAGAGAGAAGAGAGAGACAGAGAGAGACACGGAGACAGAGAGAGAGAGAGAGAGACAGAGAGAGAGAGAGAGACAGAGAGACAGAGAGAGAGAGAGAGAGAGACAGAGAGAGAGAGACAGAGAGAGAGAGAGACAGAGAGAGAAAGACAGAGAGAGACAGAGAGAGACAGAGAGAGAGAGAGAGAGACACAGAGACACGGAGACAGAGACACGGAGACAGAGACACAGAGACACGGAGACAGAGAGCTGCTGAATGTATCAGAGCCCTCTCTGTTTCAGCAGTGCCTGGGTCACCAGAGATAGGAGGACTACCATGCTTCCCTGCTGTGCGGTCAGGACGTGCCATGTGCTGGTGCTGGTGCTGTGTCTGTCTGCGGCTGAGGACTTCGACTGGACAAAGAACGACCGCGGCTCCTTCTATTATGGGACTTTTCCAGCTGGTACGGACTCAAACCCTGCAGAACACACATTAAACCCTGTACAATGCACATCCAACCTTGCATAATGTCAAACATTGTATAACACAAACCTAAACACACACATCCAACCATCAACACACTTCCAACCATCAACACACTTCCAACCATCAACACACTTCCAACCATCAACACACTTCCAACCATCAAAACACTTCCAACCATCAACACAATTCCAACCCCGATCGATCGACTGACTGATTGATCAATTGACTGACTGACTGATTGACTGACTGATCGATCGATTGACAGATAGATTGATTGATCGATTGACTGATTGATTGACTGACTGACTGATTGATTGACTGACTGACTGATTGACTGACAGACTGATTGAAAGACTGATCGACCGATCGTGATCGTTCTCCATCCGTGTGCAGGATTTTCGTGGGGTGCCGGCAGTTCAGCCTATCAAACAGAAGGAGCCTGGGACCAAGACGGTAAAGGACTGAGTATCTGGGACGTGTTCTCTCACAGGAAGGGAAAGATACTGCAGAATGACACCGGAGACTCTTCCTGCCAGGGATACTACAAAATCAAGGTGACTTCCTTTACTGAAGAAAAACAGCACAAGTACCATAACACAACTTCAAATCAGCGACTGAACGTTACTCTGGTAACAGACCATTGTAAAAATCCTAGAAATTCACCTTAAAACATTTGATTTAACTAGTTTCCCGCAAACGTAACCCTTTACTTGTATACTAAGAGAACCCTGGAGGGGAAATGAGACCAGAGCTATAACATCTCTGTTGTTACCCCAGAACATCTCCCTAATGAGACCAGAGCTATAACATCTCTGTTGTTACCCCAGGAGGACATCTCCCTAACGAGACCAGAGCTATAACATCTCTGTTGTTACCCCAGAACATCTCCCTAATGAGACCAGAGCTATAAAATCTCTGTTGTAAACCCAGGAGGACATCTCCCAAATGAGACCAGAGCTATAACATCTCTGTTGTTACCCCAGAACATCTCCCTAACGAGACCAGAGCTATAACATCTCTGTTGTTACCCCAGGAGGACATCTCCCTAATGAGACCAGAGCTATAAATTCTCTGTTGTTACCCCATAACATCTCCCTAATGAGACCATAGCTATAACATCTCTGTTGTTACCCCAGGAGGACATCTCCCTAATGAGACCATAGCTATAACATCTCTGTTGTTACCCCAGGAGGACATCTCCCGAATGAGACCATAGCTGTAATATCTCTGTTGTTACCCCAGGAGGACATCTCCCTAATGAGACCAGAGCTATAACATCTCTGTTGTTACCCCAGGAGGACATCTCCCTAATGAGACCAGAGCTATAACATCTCTGTTGTTACCCCAGGAGGACATCTCCCTAATGAGACCATAGCTATAACATCTCTGTTGCTACCCCAGGAGAACATCTCCCTAATGAGACCAGAGCTATAACATTCCTGTTGTTACCCCAGGAGGACATCTCCGTTGTTACACCAGAACATCTCCCTAATGAGACCAGAGCTATAACATCTCTGTTGTTACCCCAGGAGGACATCTCCCTAATGAGACCATAGCTATAACATCTCTGTTGCTACCCCAGGAGAACATCTCCCTAATGAGACCAGAGCTATAACATTCCTGTTGTTACCCCAGGAGGACATCTCCGTTGTTACACCAGAACATCTCCCTAATGAGACCAGAGCTATAACATCTCTGTTGTTACCCCAGGAGGACATCTCCCTAATGAAAGAGCTGAAGCTGGACCACTATCGCTTCTCCATCTCCTGGCCCCGTATCATGCCTACTGGGATCAAGTGTGAGTTACCCACGTGTGATTACAAGTATGGTACACACATCCAGTACATTTGTAGGTGCAGGGTACGACAACAAAAAAACAAACACACACTGTCGATTGCTCCCAGTTTTACTGTGTAGTTGTATTGTGTAACGTTTTGGTCCACGCTGATGGGTTCTGGGATTTCTTTCACAGCTGACCATGTGAATGAGAAAGGGATAAAGTACTACGATGAGTTGATTGACAACCTGTTGGAGAACAAGATCACTCCCATCGCTACTCTGTACCACTGGGATCTACCTCAGGTGGGTCTTATTAATAGAACAGACAGACGACATAGCCTGGTACCTTGATCTATTTGTGTCGTCTAGCCCAAACCTCCTGTGGTCACTGTCATGCTAAAGGTACGGCGATGACGATGTGTCTGTACGTTGTCCTGGGAACGTTCGGCACGCCACACCGGTTAAACATTAAGGAACACAAAGATACCAAGGAAACCGTGGGCTATTCCACTAATATGTATCATTAGCCTACCGCATGACAGTCGCATGAGAAATGAGTGAATGGACTTGAAACCGTACGGGAGTACACTCCAAACTGGCGTGTGGTTCAAACGAGAACCGTGACATTATGCGAAGGGCGTCAGATGAGTGGCGGAGAACGAGACGTGCGAGCACAGCAGAGGACGCATCCATTTACGCCACACGGTGTAGGTCTAATGAACGATAATCACTTTGGTGTGTGTTTTGTAACAGATGTCTTTGACTGTTTGAATTGCAGGAATTATTTCAGAGCGGAAGAACGTGCGCGGGTAGTCAGGCTTACAGGTTTGACAATCAGATGAAAACATCGCGACTGGTTGTGTTTATGCCACATTAAAAAAGGTCATACATTTTAAGACGATAAACGTCTTTACTATAAAGCCCACGGATATCCTATTAAATTAGCCCCTCTATGATAAAGCCCACAGAGATCCTATTAAATTAGCCACTCTATGATAAAGCCCACGGATATCCTATTAAATTAGCCACTCTATGATAAAGCCCACAGAGATCCCATTAAATTAGCCCCTCTATGATAAAGCCCACGGAGATCCCATTAAATTAGCCCCTCTATGATAAAGCCCACAGAGATCCCATTAAATTAGCCACTCTATGATAAAGCCCACGGAGATCCCATTAAATTAGCCCCTCTATGATAAAGCCCACGGAGATCCCATTAAATTAGCCCCTCTATGATAAAGCCCACGGAGATCCCATTAAATTAGCCCCTCTATGATAAAGCCCACGGATATCCTATTAAATTAGCCCCTCTATGATAAAGCCCACAGAGATCCTATTAAATTAGCCACTCTATGATAAAGCCCACGGATATCCTATTAAATTAGCCCCTCTATGATAAAGCCCACAGAGATCCCATTAAATTAGCCCCTCTATGATAAAGCCCACAGAGATCTTATTAAATTAGCCCCTCTATGATAAAGCCCACGGAGATCCTATTAAATTAGCCCCTCTATGATAAAGCCCACGGAGATCCTATTAAATTAGCCCCTCTATGATAAAGCCCACAGAGATCCTATTAAATTAGCCCCTCTATGATAAAGCCCACGGAGATCCTATTAAATGAGCCACTATGATAAAGCCCACAGAGATCCCATTAAATTAGCCACTATGATAAAGCCCACAGAGATCCCATTAACTTAGCCACTCTATGATAAAGCCCACGGATATCCTATTAAATTAGCCACACATTCTATGATAAAGCCCACAGAAATCCTATTCAATTAGCCACTCTATGATAAAGCCCCCCCCCCCCCCCCCCAAAAAAATAGATTATTCTAGAAGAGATTCTACTATTTCCCTTGGCTGGTTCATCTCTTCCTCTATGTGTTCCTGTAGGTCCTCCAGGAGAAGTACGGAGGATGGCAGAACATCAGCATGGTCAACTACTTCAATGAGTTTGCCAACCTGTGTTTTGAGAGATTCGGAAACAGAGTGAAATACTGGATCACCTTGAACAACCCATGGGTACAATTCAGTCTTTTCAAAACTCTTCAAACCAAACGTATTGTTTTATTTGTATGTTTCTGTGAAGTGTGTCGAGACCTTGGAAAATACACTAAATACATTGTGCTTTGATGGAACAAATTAGATTATTTAAAATGGCACGAGCCATTTAAAAACGGTTCTTGCTGTAAATATCTATAGGGGGGGGGGGGGGGGGGGGGCAGGGTAAATGTCTATAGAGGGGGGGGACAGGGTAAATGTCTATAGAGGGGGGGGGACAGGGTAAATGTCTATAGAGGGGGGGGACAGGGTAAATGTCTATAGAGGGGGGGGAACAGGGTAAATGTCTATAGATGGGGGGGCAGGGTAAATGTCTATAGGGGGAGGGGGGCAGGGTAAATGTCTATAGGGGGGGGGGACAGGGTAAATGTCTATAGATGGGGGGGCAGGGTAAATGTCTATAGGGGGAGGGGGGCAGGGTAAATGTCTATAGGGGGGGGGGGGGGCAGGGTAAATGTCTATAGGGGGGGCAGGGTAAATGTCTACTGAGGGGGGGCAGGGTAAATGTCTATAGAGGGGGGGGGCAGGGTAAATGTCTATAGGAGGGGGGCAGGGTAAATGTCTATAGAGGGGGGGGGCAGGGTAAATGTCTATAGGAGGGGGGCAGGGTAAATGTCTATAGAGGGGGGGGGCAGGGTAAATGTCTATAGGAGGGGGGCAGGGTAAATGTCTATAGGAGGGGGGCAGGGTAAATGTCTATGGGGGGGGCAGGGTAAATGTCTATAGGGGGGGGCAGGGTAAATGTCTATAGAGGGGGGGGCAGGGTAAATGTCTATAGGGGGGGGCAGGGTAAATGTCTATAGGGGGGGCAGGGTAAATGTCTATAGGGGGGGGGGGGGCAGGGTAAATGTCTATAGAGGGGGGGGCAGGGTAAATGTCTATAGGGGGGGCAGGGTAAATGTCTATAGAGGGGGGGCAGGGTAAATGTCTATAGAGGGGGGGGCAGGGTAAATGTCTATAGGAGGGGGGCAGGGTAAATGTCTATGGGGGGGCAGGGTAAATGTCTATAGGGCGGGGAAGGGTAAATGTCTATAGGGGGGGGGCAGGGTAAATGTCTATAGGGGGGGGCAGGATAAATGTCTATAGAGGGGGGGGCAGGGTAAATGTCTATAGGGGAGGGCAGGGTAAATGACTATAGAGGGGGGGGCAGGGTAAATGTCTATAGGGGGGGGCAGGGTAAATGTCTAAAGGAGGAGGGGGCAGGGTAAATGTCTATAGGGGGGGCAGGGTAAATGTCTAAAGGAGGAGGGGGCAGGGTAAATGTCTATAGGGGGGGGCAGGGTAAATGTCTATAGGGGGGGGGCAGGGTAAATGTCTATAGGAGGGGTGGGCAGGGTAAATGTCTATAGAGGGGGGGGCAGGGTAAATGTCTATAGGGGGGGGGCAGGGTAAATGTCTATAGGGGAGGGGGCAGGGTAAATGTCTATAGAGGGGGGGCAGGGTAAATGTCTATAGAGGGGGGGCAGGGTAAATGTCTATAGGGGGGGCAGGGTAAATGTCTATAGGGGGGGGGGCAGGGTAAATGTCTATAGGAGGGGGGGGCAGGGTAAATGTCTATAGGGGGGGGGGCAGGGTAAATGTCTATAGAGGGGGGGGCAGGGTAAATGTCTATAGGGGAGGGCAGGGTAAATGACTATAGAGGGGGGGGCAGGGTAAATGTCTATAGGGGGGGGGCAGGGTAAATGTCTAAAGGAGGAGGGGGCAGGGTAAATGTCTATAGGGGGGGGGCAGGGTAAATGTCTATAGGGGGGGGGGGCAGGGTAAATGTCTATAGGAGGGGGGCAGGGTAAATATCTATAGGGGGGGGCAGGGTAAATGTCTATAGAGGGGGGGGGGCAGGGTAAATGTCTATAGGAGGGGGGCAGGGTAAATGTCTATGGGGGGGGCAGGGTAAATGTCTATAGGGGGGGGCAGGGTAAATGTCTATAGAGGGGGGGGCAGGGTAAATGTCTATAGAGGGGGGGGCAGGGTAAATGTCTATAGGGGGGGGCAGGGTAAATGTCTATAGGGGGGGGCAGGGTAAATGTCTATAGGGGGGGGGGGCAGGGTAAATGTCTATAGGAAGGGGGCAGGGTAAATGTCTATAGGGGGGGCAGGGTAAATGTCTATAGAGGGGGGGGCAGGGTAAATGTCTATAGGGGGGGGCAGGGTAAATGTCTATAGAGGGGGGGCAGGGTAAATGTCTATAGAGGGGGGGGCAGGGTAAATGTCTATAGAGGGGGGGGGGGCGGGGTAAATGTCTATAGAGGGGGGGGGGGGCAGGGTAAATGTCTATAGATGGGGGGGGGGGGCAGGGTAAATGTCTATAGGAGGGGGGCATGGTAAATGTCTATAGGAGGGGGGCAGGGTAAATGTCTATAGGGGGGGCAGGGTAAATGTCTATAGAGGGGGGGGGGCAGGGTAAATGTCTATAGGAGGGGGGCAGGGTAAATGTCTATAGGGGGGGGCAGGGTAAATGTCTATAGAGGGGGGGGCAGGGTAAATGTCTATAGGGGGGGCAGGCTAAATGTCTATAGAGGGGGGGGGGGGGCAGGGTAAATGTCTATAGGGGAGGGCAGGGTAAATGTCTATAGGGGGGGGCAGGGTAAATGTCTATAGGGGGGGGGCAGGGTAAATGTCTATAGAGGTAGTGGGGCAGGGTAAATGTCTATAGATGGGGGGGGGGCAGGGTAAATGTCTATAGATGGGGGGGGGCAGGGTAAATGTCTATAGGGGGGGGGCAGGGTAAATGTCTATAGATGGGGGGGGGGGCAGGGTAAATGTCTATAGGGGGGGGCAGGGTAAATGTCTATAGAGGGGGGGGGGCAGGGTAAATGTCTATAGGGGAGGGCAGGGTAAATGTCTATAGAGGGGGTGGGGCAGGGTAAATGTCTATAGATGGGGGGGGGCAGGGTAAATGTCTATAGGGGGGGCAGGGTAAATGTCTATAGAGGGGGGGGGGGGCAGGGTAAATGTCTATAGAGGGGGGGGGGGGCAGGGTAAATGTCTATAGGAGGGGGGCAGGGTAAATGTCTATAGAGGGGGGGGGGTGGGGGCAGGGTAAATGTCTATAGGGGGGGGGCAGGGTAAATGTCTATAGAGGGGGGCAGGGTAAATGTCTATAGGGGGGCAGGGTAAATGTCCATAGGGGGGGGGCAGGGTAAATGTCTATAGGAGGGGGGCAGGGTAAATGTCTATAGAGGGGGGGGGGTGGGGGCAGGGTAAATGTCGATAGGAGGGGGGCAGGGTAAATGTCCATAGGGGGGGGCAGGGTAAATGTCTATAGGAGGGGGGCAGGGTAGATGTCTATAGGAGGGGGGGGGGGGGGGCAGGGTAAATGTCTATAGGGGGGGGCAGGGTAAATGTCTATAGGGGGGGGGCAGGGTAAATGTCTATAGGGGGGGCAGGGTAAATGTCTATAGGGGGGGGGCAGGGTAAATGTCTATAGGGGGGGGGGGGGGTAAATGTCCATAGAGGGGGGGGGGGGGGCAGGGTAAATGTCTATAGGGGGGGGGGCAGGGTAAATGTCTATAGAGGGGGGGGGCAGGGTAAATGTCTATAGGAGGGGGGCAGGGTAAATGTCTATAGGAGGGGGGCAGGGTAAATGTCTATAGGAGGGGGGCAGGGTAAATGTCTATAGAGGGGGGGCAGGGTAAATGTCTATAGGGGGGGGCAGGGTAAATGTCCATAGGGGGGGGCAGGGTAAATGTCCATAGGGGGGGGCAGGGTAAATGTCCATAGGGGGGGGCAGGGTAAATGTCTATAGAGGGGTGGGCAGGGTAAATGTCTATAGGAGGGGGGCAGGGTAGATGTCTATAGGAGGGGGGGGGGGGGGGCAGGGTAAATGTCTATAGGGGGGGGGCAGGGTAAATGTCTATAGAGGGGGGGGGCAGGGTAAATGTCTATAGGAGGGGGGCAGGGTAAATGTCTATAGGAGGGGGGCAGGGTAAATGTCTATAGGAGGGGGGCAGGGTAAATGTCTATAGAGGGGGGGCAGGGTAAATGTCTATAGGGGGGGGCAGGGTAAATGTCCATAGGGGGGGGCAGGGTAAATGTCCATAGGGGGGGGCAGGGTAAATGTCCATAGGGGGGGGCAGGGTAAATGTCTATAGAGGGGTGGGCAGGGTAAATGTCTATAGGAGGGGGCAGGGTAAATGTCCATAGGGGGGGGCAGGGTAAATGTCCATAGGGGGGGGCAGGGTAAATGTCCATAGGGGGGGGCAGGGTAAATGTCTATAGGAGGGGGGCAGGGTAAATGTCTATAGGAGGGGGGCAGGGTAAATGTCTATAGGAGGGGGGGGGGCAGGGTAAATGTCTATAGGGGGTGGCAGGGTAAATGTCTATAGAGGGGGGGCAGGGTAAATGTCTATAGGGGGGGCAGGGTAAATGTCTATAGGGGGGGCAGGGTAAATGTCTATAGGAGGGGGGGGCAGGGTAAATGTCTATAGGAGGGGGGGGCAGGGTACATGTCTATAGGGGGGGGGGGGCAGGGTAAATGTCTATAGGGGGGGGGGCAGGGTAAATGTCTATAGGGGGGGGCAGGGTAAATGTCTATAGGGGGGGGCAGGGTAAATGTCTATAGGGGGGGGGGCAGGGTAAATGTCTATATGGGGGGGGCAGGGTAAATGTCTATAGGGGGGGGCAGGGTAAATGTCTATAGGGGGGGGGGGGGGTAAATGTCTATGGGGGGGCAGGGTAAATGTCTATGGGGGGGGGCAGGGTAAATGTCTATGGGGGGGAGCAGGGTAAATGTCTATAGGGGGGGGCAGGGTAAATGTCTATGGGGGGGGGGGGGTAAATGTCTATAGAGGGGGGGCAGGGTAAATGTCTATAGGGGTGGGCAGGGTAAACGTCTATAGGGGGGGGGGGTAAATGACTATAGGGGGGGGGGCAGGGTAAATGTCTATAGGGGGGTGGCAGGGTAAATGACTATAGAGGGGGGGGGGCAGGGTAAATGTCTATAGGGGGGGCAGGGTAAATGTCTATGGGGGGGCAGGGTAAATGTCTATAGAGGGGGGGGGGGGCAGGGTAAATGTCTATAGGAGGGGGGCAGGGTAAATGTCTATAGGAGGGGGGCAGGGTAAATGTCTATAGAGGGGGGGCAGGGTAAATGTCTATAGGGGGGGGCAGGGTAAATGTCCATAGGGGGGGGCAGGGTAAATGTCCATAGGGGGGGGCAGGGTAAATGTCCATAGGGGGGGCAGGGTAAATGTCTATAGAGGGGTGGGCAGGGTAAATGTCTATAGGAGGGGGCAGGGTAAATGTCCATAGGGGGGGGCAGGGTAAATGTCCATAGGGGGGGGCAGGGTAAATGTCCATAGGGGGGGGCAGGGTAAATGTCTATAGGAGGGGGGCAGGGTAAATGTCTATAGGAGGGGGGCAGGGTAAATGTCTATAGGAGGGGGGGGGGCAGGGTAAATGTCTATAGGGGGTGGCAGGGTAAATGTCTATAGAGGGGGGGCAGGGTAAATGTCTATAGGGGGGGGCAGGGTAAATGTCTATAGGGGGGGCAGGGTAAATGTCTATAGGAGGGGGGGGCAGGGTAAATGTCTATAGGAGGGGGGGGCAGGGTACATGTCTATAGGGGGGGGGGGGGGCAGGGTAAATGTCTATAGGGGGGGGGGCAGGGTAAATGTCTATAGGGGGGGGGGCAGGGTAAATGTCTATAGGGGGGGGCAGGGTAAATGTCTATAGGGGGGGGGGGCAGGGTAAATGTCTATATGGGGGGGGCAGGGTAAATGTCTATAGGGGGGGGCAGGGTAAATGTCTATAGGGGGGGGGGGGGGAAATGTCTATGGGGGGGCAGGGTAAATGTCTATGGGGGGGGGCAGGGTAAATGTCTATGGGGGGGAGCAGGGTAAATGTCTATAGGGGGGGGCAGGGTAAATGTCTATGGGGGGGGGGGTAAATGTCTATAGAGGGGGGGCAGGGTAAATGTCTATAGGGGTGGGCAGGGTAAACGTCTATAGGGGGGGGGGGTAAATGACTATAGGGGGGGGGCAGGGTAAATGTCTATAGGGGGGTGGCAGGGTAAATGACTATAGAGGGGGGGGGGGCAGGGTAAATGTCTATAGGGGGGGCAGGGTAAATGTCTATGGGGGGGCAGGGTAAATGTCTATAGAGGGGGGGGGGGCAGGGTAAATGTCTATAGGGGGGGGGGGGCAGGGTAAATGACTAACTGGAGTGTGTGTTTGCAGTCGGTGGCAGTGGAGGGCTATGAGACAGGTGAGCACGCTCCTGGACTGAAGCTGAGAGGAACAGGGGCCTACCGGGCCGCGCATCACATGATCAAGGTGAGAGGTCACTATTTTTGCCTGGTCCCAGATCTGTTTGTGCTACAGGGGCCATAGAAGCTGACTATACAGCAACAACAGATCTGGGACCAGGCTACAGGGGCCATAGAAGCTGACTATACAGCAACAACAGATCTGGGACCAGCCTACAGGGGCAATAGAAGCTGACTATACAGCAACAACAGATCTGGGACCAGCCTACAGGGGCCATAGAAGCTGACTATACAGCAACAACAGATCTGGGACCAGGCTAACTCTGTGTGTATTCTACTACTTTATCATGATCAATTAACTCCACTGTGGACATTTCATTCAAATAGATCAATATTTATTAATCCTTGTCATGTGGACCCAAATCGTTTTTTTGTTGTTGTTGTTGTCGCTCTACCACTACACATCTGATTCCACTAATCGAAGGTTTGACGATGAATTGACAGGTTATCAATGATACCAGTTGCCTCTCTCTTTGTCTTGTCAGGCCCATGCTAAAGTCTGGCACACCTATGACACCAAGTGGAGAGGACAACAGAAAGGTAATTCAGCATCACAGCCTTTCTTATTTTTTTATCCTGACTACACATTTCCCAAATTGGGCCAATAAAGACATTGATTGGTCGATTGATCCCATCTCCTGCAGGTCTGGTGGGCATCTCTCTGTCTGGAGATTGGGGCGAACCGGTAGACATCAGTAACCAGAAGGACATCGAGGCAGCAGAGCGATACGTCCAATTCTACATTGGCTGGTTCGCCACTCCCATCTTCCACGGGGACTACCCACAAGTCATGAAGGACTTTATTGGTGAGTTTACATCAGATACATGACCTGACAAATTAACTATAATTATGAATAATATAATAATAATAATAATTAACTATAATTATGAATAATATAATAATAATAATTAACTATAATTATGAATAATATAATAATAATAATAATGAACTATAATTATGAATAATAATAATAATAATAATGAACTATAATTATGAATACTATAATAATAATAATTAACAATAATTATGAATAATATAATAATAATTAACTATAATTATGAATAATAAAATAATAATAATAATAATAATAATAATAATTAACTATAATTATGAATAATATAATAATAATAATAATTAACTATAATTATGAATAATATAATAATAATAATAATTAACTATAATTATGGCTGACGTTCACAGACAGAATCATCGCAAGACAACAGCAACAAAAATACTGTGTGAAAAAAAAGATTACTTTAGGGAAATGTTGATTTGGAAACTAGTCTAGGCATACTTGTTAAGTATAAACCTAGTCTAGGCATACTTGTTAAGTATAAACCTAGTCTAGGCATACTTGTTAAGTATAAACCTAGTCCAGGCATACTTGTTAAGTATAAACCTAGTCCAGGCGTACTTGTTAAGTATAAACCTAGTCCAGGCATACTTGTTAAGTATAAACCTAGTCCAGGCATACTTGTTAAGTATAAACCTAGTCTAGGCATACTTGTTAAGTATAAACCTAGTCTAGGCGTACTTGTTAAGTATAAACCTAGTCTAGGAGTACTTGTTAAGTATAAACCTAGTCTAGGCGTACTTGTTAAGTATTAACCTAGTCTAGGCGTACTTGTTAAGTATAAACCTAGTCTAGGCGTACTTGTTAAGTATAAACCTAGTCTAGGCGTACTTGTTAAGTATAAACCTAGTCTAGGCGTACTTGTTAAGTATAAACCTAGTCTAGGCGTACTTGTTAAGTATAAACCTAGTCTAGGCGTACTTGTTAAGTATAAACCTAGTCTAGGCGTACTTGTTAAGTATAAACCTAGTCTAGGCGTACTTGTTAAGTATAAACCTAGTCTAGGCGTACTTGTTAAGTATAAACCTAGTCTAGGCATACTTGTTAAGTATAAACCTAGTCTAGGCGTACTTGTTAAGTATAAACCTAGTCTAGGCGTACTTGTTAAGTATAAACCTAGTCTAGGCGTACTTGTTAAGTATAAACCTAGTCTAGGCGTACTTGTTAAGTATAAACCTAGTCTAGGCGTACTTGTTAAGTATAAACCTAGTCTAGGCGTACTTGTTAAGTATAAACCTAGTCTAGGCGTACTTGTTAAGTATAAACCTAGTCTAGGCGTACTTGTTAAGTATAAACCTAGTCTAGGCATACTTGTTAAGTATAATCCTAGTCTAGGCGTACTTGTTAAGTATAAACCTAGTCTAGGCGTACTTGTTAAGTATAAACCTAGTCTAGGCATACTTGTTAAGTATAAACCTAGTCTAGGCATACTTGTTAAGTATAAACCTAGTCTAGGCGTACTTGTTAAGTATAAACCTAGTCTAGGCGTACTTGTTAAGTATAAACCTAGTCTAGGCATACTTGTTAAGTATAAACCTAGTCTAGGCATACTTGTTAAGTATAAACCTAGTCTAGGCATACTTGTTAAGTATAAACCTAGTCTAGGCGTACTTGTTAAGTATAAACCTAGTCTAGGCATACTTGTTAAGTATAATCCTAGTCTAGGCGTACTTGTTAAGTATAAACCTAGTCTAGGCGTACTTGTTAAGTATAAACCTAGTCTAGGCATACTTGTTAAGTATAATCCTAGTCTAGGCGTACTTGTTAAGTATAAACCTAGTCTAGGCGTACTTGTTAAGTATAAACCTAGTCTAGGCGTACTTGTTAAGTATAAACCTAGTCTAGGCGTACTTGTTAAGTATAAACCTAGTCTAGGCGTACTTGTTAAGTATAAACCTAGTCTAGGCATACTTGTTAAGAATGTAATGTAACTCCATTACATTTGGTGGAAGCGGTGGGATCCAGGTACTGAGTTAGACCCTAGAGGGTACTGAGTTAGACCCTAGAGGGTACTGAGTTAGACCCTAGAGGGTACTGAGTTAGACCCTAGAGGGTACTGAGTTAGACTCTAGATGGTACTGAGTTAGACCCTAGAGGGTACTGAGTTAGACCCTTGAGGGTACTGAGTTAGACCCTAGAGGGTACTGAGTTAGACTCTAGATGGTACTGAGTTAGACCCTAGAGGGTACTGAGTTAGACCCTAGAGGGTACTGAGTTAGACTCTAGATGGTACTGAGTTAGACCCTAGAGGGTACTGAGTTAGACCCTAGAGGGTAGAGGTACTGACTTAGACCCTAGAGGGTACTGACTTAGACCCTAGAGGGTACTGACTTAGACCCTAGAGGGTCCTGAGTTAGACCCTAGAGGGTACTTAGTTAGACCCTAGAGGGTACTGAGTTAGACCCTAGAGGGTACTGATTTAGACCCTAGAGGGTACTGAGTTTGACCCTAGAGGGTACTGAGTTAGGCTCTAGAGGGTACTGAGTTAGGCCCTAGAAGGTACTGAGTTAGACTCTAGATGGTACTGAGTTAGACCCTAATGGGTACTGACTTAGACCCTAGAGGGTACTGACTTAGACCCTAGAGGGTACTGAGTTAGACCCTAGAGGGTACTGAGTTAGACCCTAGAGGGTACTGAGTTAGACTCTAGATGGTACTGAGTTAGACCCTAGAGGGTACTGACTTAGACCCTAGAGGGTACTGACTTAGATCCTAGAGGGTACTGATTTAGATCCTAGAGGGTACTGAGTTAGACCCTAGAGGGTACTGAGTTAGACCCTAGAGGGTACTGAGTTAGACCCCAGACGGTAGAGGTACTGAGTGACCCTGGGCCTCCCTCTCTGTCTCTGCCCAGCAGGGCCTGGGTATATCCCACCTCCTCAACCCAAGGTTAGGACTAAGGT
The DNA here is from genome assembly GCF_013265735.2 of Oncorhynchus mykiss. Lineage (NCBI taxonomy): Eukaryota > Metazoa > Chordata > Actinopteri > Salmoniformes > Salmonidae > Oncorhynchus > Oncorhynchus mykiss. Next base: position 2,649,046 of record NC_050570.1, on the reverse strand, counting down.
CTAACAGAGACCAGTTAAATAAACTTGCCTAGTTAAATAATGGTTCAATAAAACATTTAAAAATAAAACTGGTCTCTCTCTCTGTCTCTCTCTGTCTCTCTCTCTGTGTCTCTCTCTGTCTCTCTCTGTCTCTCTCGCTGTCTCTCTCTAGGTCGTAAGAGCGCCCAGCAGGGTCTGGGTACGTCCCGCCTCCCCACCTTCTCTTCCCAGGAGAAGAGCTACGTTAAGGGTACCTGTGACTTCCTGGGTATCGGTCACTTCACCACGCGCTACATTACCCAGAAGAACTACCAGTCGGGACACGGCAGCAGCAGCTACTTCACTGACAGGTAGACACTGGGCACTTTAACATACTGGACAGAAGTGGGGAAAGTACTGTATTGTCATACTTGAGTAAAAGTGAAGTTATAAATGGAAAATGACTCAAGTAAAATACGCAAAGTCTACTTGAGTACAAGACCAAAAAATATCTGGTTGTAATTGTAGGCTACTTTAGTAGAGAGCGAGTGGCATCAGCTACACTAACAGGTAGCAGAGCGGTCGGTTAGCAGAGAGTCTAATACAGAGCGGTCGGTTAGCAGAGAGTCTAATACAGAGCGGTCGGTTAGCAGAGAGTCTAATACAGAGCGGTCGGTTAGCAGAGAGTCTGATACAGAGCGGTCGGTTAGCAGAGAGACTAATACAGAGCGGTCGGTTAGCAGAGAGTCTAATACAGAGCGGTCGGTTAGCAGAGAGTCTAATACAGAGCGGTCGGTTAGCAGAGAGTCTGATACAGAGTGGTCGGTTAGCAGAGTGTCTAATACAGAGCGGTCGGTTAGCAGAGAGTCTGATTGATACAGAGCGGTCGGTTAGCAGAGAGTCTGATTAATACAGAGCGGTCGGTTAGCAGAGAGTCTAATACAGAGCGGTCGGTTAGCAGAGAGTCTGATACAGAGCGGTCGGTTAGCAGAGAGTCTAATACAGAGCGGTCGGTTAGCAGAGAGTCTGATACAGAGCGGTCGGTTAGCAGAGAGACTAATACAGAGCGGTCGGTTAGCAGAGAGTCTAATACAGAGCGGTCGGTTAGCAGAGAGTCTGATACAGAGCGGTCGGTTAGCAGAGAGTCTAATACAGAGCGGTCGGTTAGCAGAGAGTCTGATACAGAGTGGTCGGTTAGCAGAGAGACTAATACAGAGCGGTCGGTTAGCAGAGAGTCTAATACAGAGCGGTCGGTTAGCAGAGAGTCTGATACAGAGCGGTCGGTTAGCAGAGAGTCTAATACAGAGCGGTCGGTTAGCAGAGAGTCTGATACAGAGCGGTCGGTTAGCAGAGAGACTAATACAGAGCGGTCGGTTAGCAGAGAGTCTAATACAGAGCGGTCGGTTAGCAGAGAGTCTAATACAGAGCGGTCGGTTAGCAGAGAGTCTAATACAGAGCGGTCGGTTAGCAGAGAGTCTGATACAGAGCGGTCGGTTAGCAGAGAGTCTAATACAGAGCGGTCGGTTAGCAGAGAGTCTGATACAGAGCGGTCGGTTAGCAGAGAGACTAATACAGAGCGGTCGGTTAGCAGAGAGTCTAATACAGAGCGGTCGGTTAGCAGAGAGTCTAATACAGAGTGGTCGGTTAGCAGAGAGTCTAATACAGAGCGGTCGGTTAGCAGAGAGTCTGATACAGAGCGGTCGGTTAGCAGAGAGTCTAATACAGAGCGGTCGGTTAGCAGAGAGTCTAATACAGAGCCATTTACTACACTTGTCCTTTCTACAAGCTACATTAACGTGCATCTAACTTGACATCCGGAAAGGATTCTGATCCCTTGATTTATTCCACATTTTGTTGTGTTACAGTCCGAATTCAAAATCACAATACCCCAATAATGACGGCGAAAACATGTTTTTAGAATTTTTTTTCAAATGTATTGAAAATTAAATACAGAAATATATCATTTAAACAAAGTATTCCCACCCCTGAGTCAATACTTTGTAGAATCACCTTTGGCGGCGATTACAGCTGTGAGTCTTTCTGAGGTCTCTAAGAGAGATTACAGCTGGGAGTCTTTCTGAGGTCTCTAATAGTGATTACAGCTGTGAGTCTTTCTGAGGTCTCTAAGAGAGATTACAGCTGGGAGTCTTTCTGAGGTCTCTAAGAGAGATTACAGCTGTGAGTCTTTCTGAGGTCTCTAATAGTGATTACAGCTGTGAGTCTTTCTGAGGTCTCTAAGAGAGATTACAGCTGTGAGTCTTTCTGTGGTCTCTAAGAGAGATTACATCTGGGAGTCTTTCTGAGGTCTCTAATAGTGATTACAGCTGTGAGTCTTTCTGAGGTCTCTAAGAGAGATTACAGCTGTGAGTCTTTCTGAGGTCTCTAATAGTGATTACAGCTGGGAGTCTTTCTGAGGTCTCTAATAGTGATTACAGCTGGGAGTCTTTCTGAGGTCTCTAAGAGAGATTACAGCTGTGAGTCTTTCTGAGGTCTCTAAAAGAGATTACAGCTGGGAGTCTTTTTGAGGTCTCTAATAGTGATTACAGCTGGGAGTCTTTCTGAGGTCTCTAAGAGAGATTACAGCTGGGAGTCTTTCTGAGGTCTCTAAGAGAGATTACCAGTGTGAGTCTTTCTGAGGTCTCTAATAGTGATTACAGCTGTGAGTCTTTCTGAGGTCTCTAAGAGAGATTACAGCTGGGAGTCTTTTTGAGGTCTCTAATAGTGATTACAGCTGGGAGTCTTTCTGAGGTCTCTAAGAGAGATTACAGCTGTGAGTCTTTCTGAGGTCTCTAAGAGAGATTACAGCTGGGAGTCTTTCTGAGGTCTCTAAGAGAGATTACAGCTGGGAGTCTTTCTGAGGTCTCTAAGAGAGATTACAGCTGGGAGTCTTTCTGAGGTCTCTAAGAGAGATTACAGCTGTGAGTCTTTCTGAGGTCTCTAATAGTGATTACAGCTGTGAGTCTTTCTGAGGTCTCTAAGAGAGATTACAGCTGGGAGTCTTTTTGAGGTCTCTAATAGTGATTACAGCTGGGAGTCTTTCTGAGGTCTCTAAGAGAGATTACAGCTGGGAGTCTTTCTGAGGTCTCTAAGAGAGATTACAGCTGTGAGTCTTTCTGAGGTCTCTAAGAGAGATTACAGCTGGGGGTCTTTCTGAGGTCTCTAAGAGAGATTACAGCTGTGAGTCTTTCTGAGGTCTCTAAGAGAGATTACAGCTGTGAGCCTTTCTGAGGTCTCTAAGAGCGATTACAGCTGAGAGTCTTTCTGAGGTCTCTAAGAGCTTTGTACACCTGGAATGTGCAGGATATGCCCATTATTATTTTCCAAATTCTTCAAGCTCTGTCAAATTGGATGTTGATCATTACTAGACAACCATTTTCAAGTCTCACCATAGATTTCCTATCCGATTTAAGTCAAAACTGTAACTCGCACAATATAAATCTACCAATGGGTGCCGTTCTTTGTGAGGCCTTGGAAAACCTCCCTGGTCTCTGTGGTTGAATCTGTTTGAAATTCACGTCTCGACTGAGGGACCTTACAGATAATTGTAATGTGTGGGATAGAGAGACGAGGTAGTCATTCAAAAATCATGTTAAACACTATTATTGCACACAGAGTGAGTCCATGCAACTTATTACGTGACTTGTTAAGCAAATGTTTACTCCTGAACTGATTTAGGCTTGATATAACAAAAGGGGTTGAATGTAAAAATGTCTAATTCCACTTTGACATTATGGGGTATTGTGATGTCATTATGGGGTATTGTGATGTCATTATGGGGTATTGTGATGTCATTATGGGGTATTGTGATGTCATTATGGGGTATTGTGATGTCATTATGGGGTATTGTGATGTCATTATGGAGTATTGTGATGACATTATGGGGTATTGTGATGTCATTATGGGGTATTGTGATGTCATTATGGAGTATTGTGATGTCATTATGGAGTATTGTGATGTCATTATGGGGTATTGTGATGTCATTATGGGGTATTGTGATGTCATTATGGGGTATTGTGATGTCATTATGGGGTATTGTGATGTCATTATGGAGTATTGTGTGTAGACCAGTGACACAACATCTCAATGTAATACATTTTAAATTCAGGCTGTAACAAAATGTGAAAAAAGTCAAGGGGTGTGAATACTTTTTGAAGTAACTGGGTTTTTTACCCTTATTTTACCAGTTGAGTTGACTGAGAACACATTCTGATTTACAGCAATGGCCTGGGGAATAGTTACAGGGGAGAGGAGGGGGGATGAATGAGCCAATTGTAAACTGTACTTGACAGCATATATTATTATTATTATTATCATTAATATTATTATCATTATTAATATCATTATCATCATTATTATTACCATTATTATTATTATCAATAATAGTATTATCGTTAATATTATGACTATTATCATTATTAATTTCATTATCATCATTATTATTACTTTTATTATTACCATTATTAGTATTATTATTATCATCAACAATAGTATTATCGTTAATATTATCATTACTATTACTACTATAATTATTCATATTATTATCATTATTAATATTATTATTACCATTATTATCATTAATAATATGACCATTATTATTATGAATATTATTATTATCATCAATATGATTATTACCATTATTAATATTATTACCATTATTATTATTACCATTATTATTATTATCATTATTACAAATATTATTAATATTACAAATATTATTAATATTACCATTATTAATATTTATTATTATTATTCATAATGATATTACCATTATTATCATTACTATTTTTTATCATTATTATTATTTATATTATCTATATTACCACTATCATTATTATTGATATTATTATTATTACAATTATTATTAATATTACCACTAATAGTATTATTACAATTATTATTATTATTAATATTATTATCATTGTTGTTATTATTATTATTGTCTTGAACAGAGACCTAGCTGAACTGGTGGACCCCCGCTGGCCTGATCCTGGATCAGAGTGGCTCTACTCTGTCCCCTGGGGGTTCAGACGCCTGCTCAACTTCGTCAAGGTAAAGAACTTGCGTGTTAGCCATCGTTAAAGTGTATTGTTTTAGTCTTTCAAAACTAAGGTTTGATACTGTAGCAAAAAGGTCTCTCTTAGCAACAGGTCTTCAAATCTCCTAACTTCACCTCCACATCAGCGGTACAACAACTGATCCTGCAGTAAAACTCAATTTACTTGTTGTAATAGAAGTAATAATAATAACAGTAGTAGTACTCATTTTAGTAGCAGTATAATAGTAATGTAGTGGGCAGGAATATGTTACATGTACAGTGTATTTGGTATTATACACTGAACAAAAATATAAACGTAAAGTGTTGGTCCCATGTTTTGTGAACTGAAATAAAATATCGCAGGAATATATATATGTTTTTGAATAATTTCTTGTGCCAACAGACTATTCGAAAAAGGTCGCAAGCTCTTTTTTTGCTGAATGTTAAATACAAGCAGCCAATAGAACTCACTGGTAGTATGAAAGAAGAGCGAACGCGCAATGGCGGTAGACTATAGCAGTTATTAATTCAGACCCATAACCATTCAGATGGTGGTAGACTATAGCAGTTATTAATACAGACCCATAACCATTCAGATGGTGGTAGACTATAGCAGTTATTAATTCAGACCCATAACAATTCAGACCCAGAACCATTCAGATGGTGGTAGTCTATAGCAGTTATTAATTCAGACCCATAACCATTCAGACCCATAACCATTCAGATGGTGGTAGACTATAGCAGTTATTAATTCAGACCCATAACCATTCAGACCCATAACCATTCAGATGGTGGTAGACTATAGCAGTTATTAATTCAGACACATAACCATTCAGATGGTGGTAGACTATAGCAGTTATTAATTCAGACCCATAACCATTCAGACCCATAACCACTCAGACCCATAACCATTCAGATGGTGGTAGACTATAGCAGTTATTAATTCAGACCCATAACCATTCAGATGGTGGTAGACTATAGCAGTTATTAATTCAGACCCATAACCATTCAGACCCATAACCATTCAGATGGTGGTAGACTATAGCAGTTATTAATTCAGACCCATAACCATTCAGACCCATAACCATTCAGATGGTGGTAGACTATAGCAGTTATTAATTCAGACCCATAACCATTCAGATGGTGGTAGACTATAGCAGTTATTAATTCAGACCCATAACCATTCAGACCCATAACCATTCAGATGGTGGTAGACTATAGCAGTTATTAATTCAGACCCATAACCATTCAGATGGTGGTAGACTATAACAGTTATTAATTCAGACCCATAACCATTCAGACCCATAACCATTCAGATGGTGGTAGACTATAACAGTTATTAATTCAGACCCATAACCATTCAGACCCATAACCATTCAGATGGTGGTAGACTATAGCAGTTATTAATTCAGACCCATAACCATTCAGACCCATAACCATTCAGATGGTGGTAGACTATAGCAGTTATTAATTCAGACCCATAACCATTCAGACCCATAACCATTCAGATGGTGGTAGACTATAGCAGTTATTAATTCAGACCCATAACCATTCAGACCCATAACCATTCAGATGGTGGTAGACTATAGCAGTTATTAATTCAGACCCATAACCATTCAGACCCAACACCATTCAGATGCTGGTAGACTATAGCAGTTATTAATTCAGACCCATAACCATTCAGACCCATAACCATTCAGGTGGTGGTAGACTATAGCAGTTATTAATTCAGACCCATAACCATTCAGATGGTGGTAGACTATAGCAGTTATTAATTCAGACCCATAACCATTCAGATGGTGGTAGACTATAGCAGTTATTAATTCAGACCCATAACCATTCAGATGGTGGTAGACTATAGCAGTTATTAATTCAGACCCATAACCATTCAGATGGGGGTAGACTATAGCAGTTATTAATTCAGACCCATAACCATTCAGATGGTGGTAGTCTATAGCAGTTATTAATTCAGACCCATAACCATTCAGACCCATAACCATTCAGATGGTGGTAGACTATAACAGTTATTAATTCAGACCCATAACCATTCAGACCCATAACCATTCAGATGGTGGTAGACTATAGCAGTTATTAATTCAGACCCATAACCATTCAGACCCAGAACCATTCAGATGGTGGTAGTCTATAGCAGTTATTAATTCAGACCCATAACCATTCAGACCCATAACCATTCAGATGGTGGTAGACTATAACAGTTATTAATTCAGACCCATAACCATTCAGACCCATAACCATTCAGATGGTGGTAGACTATAGCAGTTATTAATTCAGACCCATAACCATTCAGACCCATAACCATTCAGATGGTGGTAGACTATAGCAGTTATTAATTCAGACCCATAACCATTCAGACCCATAACCATTCAGATGGTGGTAGACTATAACAGTTATTAATTCAGACCCATAACCATTCAGACCCATAACCATTCAGATGGTGGTAGACTTTAGCAGTTATTAATTCAGACCCATAACCATTCAGACCCATAACCATTCAGATGGTGGTAGACTATAGCAGTTATTAATTCAGACCCATAACCATTCAGATGGTGGTAGACTATAGCAGTTATTAATTCAGACCCATAACCATTCAGATGGTGGTAGACTATAGCAGTTATTAATTCAGACCCAGAACCATTCAGATGGTGGTAGGCTATAGCAGTTATTAATTCAGACCCATAACCATTCAGACCCATAACCATTCAGATGGTGGTAGACTATAGCAGTTATTAATTCAGACCCATAACCATTCAGATGGTGGTAGACTATAGCAGTTATTAATTCAGACCCATAACCATTCAGATGGTGGTAGACTATAGCAGTTATTAATTCAGACCCATAACCATTCAGACCCATAACCATTCAGATGGTGGTAGACTATAGCAGTTATTAATTCAGACCCATAACCATTCAGATGGTGGTAGACTATAGCAGTTATTAATTCAGACCCATAACCATTCAGATGGTGGTAGACTATAGCAGTTATTAATTCAGACCCATAACCATTCAGACCCATAACCATTCAGATGGTGGTAGACTATAGCAGTTATTAATTCAGACCCATAACCATTCAGATGGTGGTAGACTATAGCAGTTATTAATTCAGACCCATAACCATTCAGATGGTGGTAGACTATAGCAGTTATTAATTCAGACCCATAACCATTCAGATGGTGGTAGACTATAACAGTTATTAATTCAGACCCATAACCATTCAGATGGTGGTAGACTATAGCAGTTATTAATTCAGACCCATAACCATTCAGACCCATAACCATTCAGATGGTGGTAGACTATAGCAGTTATTAATTCAGACCCATAACCATTCAGATGGTGGTAGACTATAGCAGTTATTAATTCAGACCCATAACCATTCAGACCCATAACCATTCAGATGGTGGTAGACTATAGCAGTTATTAATTCAGACACATAACCATTCAGACCCATAACCATTCAGATGGTGGTAGACTATAGCAGTTATTAATTCAGACCCAGAACCATTCAGATGGTGGTAGACTATAGCAGTTATTAATTCAGACCCATAACCATTCAGACCCATAACCATTCAGATGGTGGTAGACTATAGCAGTTATTAATTCAGACCCATAACCATTCAGACCCATAACCATTCAGATGGTGGTAGACTATAGCAGTTATTAATTCAGACCCATAACCATTCAGATGGTGGTAGACTATAGCAGTTATTAATTCAGACCCATAACCATTCATAACCATAACCATTCAGATGGTGGTAGACTATAGCAGTTATTAATTCAGACCCATAACCATTCAGATGGTGGTAGACTATAGCAGTTATTAATTCAGACCCATAACCATTCAGACCCATAACCATTCAGATGGTGGTAGACTATAGCAGTTATTAATTCAGACCCATAACCATTCAGACCCATAACCATTCAGATGGCGGTAGACTATAGGAGTTATTAATTCAGACCCATAACCATTCAGATGGTGGTAGACTATAGCCGTTATTAATTCAGACCCATAACCATTCAGATGGTGGTAGACTATAACAGTTATTAATTCAGACCCATAACCATTCAGACCCATAACCATTCAGATGGTGGTAGACTATAGCAGTTATTAATTCAGACCCATAACCATTCAGATGGGGGTAGACTATAGCAGTTATTAATTCAGACCCATAACCATTCAGATGGTGGTAGACTATAGCAGTTATTAATTCAGACCCATAACCATTCAGATGGCGGTAGACTATAGCAGTTATTAATTCAGACCCATAACCATTCAGATGGGGGTAGACTATAGCAGTTATTAATTCAGACCCATAACCATTCAGATGGTGGTAGACTATAGCAGTTATTAATTCAGACCCATAACCATTCAGATGGCGGTAGACTATAGCAGTTATTAATTCAGACCCATAACCATTCAGATGGTGGTAGACTATAGCCGTTATTAATTCAGACCCATAACCATTCAGATGGTGGTAGACTATAGCAGACCCCAACCATCAAATCAAGATATGTCTATTTGTATGCTTAAGAATGCTTTTAAATGACACTTCTGTTTTTTTGGCGGGAAACACCGGGTTACCCAGGGAGAAAATTTTATTTATTCTCGGGATGGAACATTTGTAAAAATAAATAAATGGGTAAATATTCAACCCTAGTTCAGACTGAGGATGACAGGAGTCTAAACTGACCGTCATGCTGACTTCTGTCTCTGTGTAGGCCCAGTACCGAAACCCGATGATCTACGTGACAGAGAACGGGGTGTCGGAGAAGATCACGTGTACTGAGCTCTGTGATGACTGGAGAATACAGTACTACAAGGACTATACCAACGAGATGCTGAAAGGTATCACTATTATACTGTAATATAACATATTACATTATAACATATTTAACAGTATATATATATATATATATATTACATTATAACATATTTAACAGTATATATATATATATATATTACATTATAACATATTTAACAGTATATATATATATATATATATTACATTATAACATATTTAACAGTATATATATATATATATATTACATTATAACATATTTAACAGTATATATATATATATATATATTACATTATAACATATTTAACAGTATATATATATATATATATATTACATTATAACATATTTAACAGTATATATATATATATATATATTACATTATAACATATTTAACAGTATATATATATATATATATATTACATTATAACATATTTAACAGTATATATATATATATATATATTACATTATAACATATTTAACAGTATATATATATATATATATTACATTATAACATATTTAACAGTATATATATATATATATATATTACATTATAACATATTTAACAGTATATATATATATATATATATTACATTATAACATATTTAACAGTATATATATATATATATATATTACATTATAACATATTTAACAGCGTATATATATATATATATATATATTACACTATAACATATTTAACAGTATATATAGTACTACAAGGACTATACCAACGAGATGCTGAAAGGTATCACTATTATACTGTAATATAACATATTTAACAGTATATATATATATATTTAACAGTATATATTTATATTTAACAATATATATATTTAACAATATATATATTTAACAATATATATATTTAACAATATATATATATATTTAACAGTATGTATATATATATATTTAACAGTATATATTACATAACATACAGTATATATATATATATATATATATATATATTTAACAGTATATATTACATAACATATTTAACAGTATATATATATATTACATTATAACATATTTAACAGCATTTGGGACAAGGCTAGCCTAAAACCATTTGAAACTGAACAAAAATATACATAACATAGTGTTGGTCACGTGTTCCATAAACACATAAAGCTTATATATAGATATATATTGTTTAAAATGTTGACCACAAATGTGTTTACATCTCTGTCAGTGAGCATTTCTCCTTTGCCAAGATAATCCATCCATCTGACAGGTGTGGCATATCAAGAAGCTGATTAAACAGCATGATCATTACACAGGTGCACCTTGTGCTGGGGACAATAAAAGGCCACTCTAAAATGTGCAGTTTTGTCACACAACACAATGCAACGGATGTCTGAAGTTTTCAAAGAGTGTGCAATTGTTTACTGCAGGAATGTCTACCAGAATTGTGGCCTGATAAATTGAATGTTCATTTCGCTACCATAAACGGCCTCCAACATCGTTTTAGAGAATTTGGCAGTACGTCCAACCGGCCTCACAACCGCAGACCACGTGTAACCACGCCAACCCAGGACCTCCACATTTGGCGTCTTCACCTGCGGCATGGTCTGAGACCAGCCACCATGACAGCTGATGTAACTGTGAGTTTGCACAACCAAAGAATTTCTGCACAAACTGTCAGAAACCTTCTCAGGGAAGCTCATCTGCGTGCTCGTCGTCCTCACCGGGGTCGTGACCTGAATGCAGTTCAGCGTCGTAACCGACTTCAGTGGGGTATTGCTCACCTTTGATGGCCAATCACGGATGAATCCTGATTTCAACTTTCCTGGGCAGATGGCAGTTTATGGTGTTGTGTGGACAAGCGGTTTGCTGATGTCAACGTTTTGACCAGAGATCCCCATGGTGACGGTGGGGTTATTGGTATGGACAGGTATAAGCTATGGACAACGAACCAAATTGCATTTTATCGACTGTCGTGCCATTTATCTGCCACCATCACATCCTGTTTCAACATGATAATGCACAGCCCCATGTTGCAAGTATCTGGACACAATTCCTGGAAGCTGGGAATGTCCCAGTTCTCCCATGGCCTGCATACTCACCAGACATGTCACCCATTGAGCATGTTGGGGATGCTCTGGATCAACGTGTTCCAGTTCCCACCAATATCCAGCAACTTCACACAGCCATTGAAGAGGAGTGGGACAACATTCCACAGGCCACAACCAACAGCCTGATCAACTCTATGTGAAGGAGATGTGTGGTGCTGCATGAGCCAAATGGTGGTCACACCAGATACTGACTGGTTTTCTGATCCACACCAGATACTGACTGGTTTTCTGATCCACACCAGATACTGACTGGTTTTCTGATCCACACCAGATACTGACTGGTTTTCTCATTCACACCCCTACCTTTTTATTAAAGGTAACTATGACCAACAGATGCATATCTGTATTCCCAGTCATGTGAAATCCATAGATTAGGGCCTAATGAATTTATTTCAATTGACTGATTTCCTCATCTGAACTGTAACTCAGTAAAATCTTAGAAATATAATGAATTGATGCATGTTGCATTTATATTTTTGTTCAGTGATGTTTTATTTGTGTGCGTGTGTTTACATAAATCTTAAATATATATATATATATATATATATATATATATATATATATATATATATATATATACACACACATAAGGTAAACTTACTAATATATACAGTTGAAGTCGGAAGTTTACATACGCCTTAGCCAAATACATTTAAACTCAGTTTTTCACAATTCCTGATATTTAATCCTAGTAAAAATTCAGTTTTAGGTCAGTTAGGATAACCACTTTATTTTAAGAATGTGAAATGTCAGAAAGATAGTAGAGAGAGTGATTTATTTCAGATTTGATTTTTTTTTCATCACATTCCCAGTGGGTCAGAAGTTTACATACACTCAATTAGTATTTAGTAGCATTGCCTTTAAATTGTTTAACTTGGGTCAAACATTTCAGGTAGCTTCCACAAGCTTCCCACAATAAGTTGGGTGAATTTTGGCCCATTCCTCATGACAGAGCTGGTGTAACCGAGTCAGGTTTGTAGGCCTCCTTGCTCGCACACACTTTTTCAGTTCTGCCAACAAATGTTCTATAGGATTGAGGTCGGGGCTTTGTGATGGTCACTCCAATACCTTGACTTTGTTGTCCTTAAGCCATTTTGCCACAACTTTTGAAGTATGCTTGGGGTCATTGTCCATTTAGAAGACCCATTTGCGACCAAGTTTTAACTTCCTGACTGATGTCTTGAGATGTTGCTTCAATATATCCACAATTTTCCTACCTCATGATGCCATCTATTTTTTGAAGTGCACCAGTCTCTCCTGCAGCAAAGCACCCCCACAACATCATGCTGCCACCCCCGTGCTTCATGGTTGGGATGGTGTTCTTCGGCTTGCAAGCCTCCCCTTTTCCTCCAAACATAACAATGATCATTATGGCTAAACAGTTTTATTTTTGTTTCATCAGACCAGAGGACATATCTTCAAAAAGTACGATCTTTGTCCCCATGTGCAGTTGCGAACCGTAGTCTGGCTTTTTTTATGGAGGTTTTGGAGCAGTGGCTTCTTCCATGCTGAGCGGCCTTTCAGGTTATGTCAATATAGGACTCGTTTTACTATGGATATAGATACTTTTGTACCTGTTTCCTCTAGAATCTTCACACGGTCCTTTGCTGTTGTTCTGGGATTGATTTGCACTTTTCGCACCAAAGTACGTTAATCTCTAGGAGACAGAATGCGTCTCCTTCCTGAGCGGTATGACGGCTGCGTGGTCCCATGGTGTTTATACTTGCGTACTATTATTTGTACAGATGAACATGGTACCTTCAGGCGTTTGGAAATTGCTCCCAAGGATGAACAAGACTTGTGGAGGTCTACAATTTTTCTGAGGTCTTGGCTGATTTCTTTTGATTTTCCCATGATGTCAAGCAAAGAGGCAGTGAGTTTGAAGGTAGGCCTTGAAATACATCCACAGGTACACCTCCAATTGACTCAAATTATGTCAATTAGCCTATCAGAAGCTTCTAAAGCCATGACATAATTTTCTGGAATTTTCCAAGCTGTTTAAAGGTGCAGTCAACTTAGTGTATGTAAACTTCTGACCCGCTGGAATTGTGATACAGTGAATTATAAGTGAAATAATCTGTCTGTAAACAATTGTTGGAAAAATAACTTGTGTCATGCACAACGTAGATGTCATAACCTACTTGCCAAAACTATAGTTTGTTGTGGTGTGGTTGTAAAACGAGTTTTAATGAGTCCAACCTAAGTATGTAAACTTCCGACTTCAACTGTATATATGTACTGTGCATTCAGAAAGTATTCAGACCTCTTGACTTTGTCCACATTTTGTTATGTTACAGCCTACAATGGATTAAATAAATCATGTTCCTATTCAATCTACACACCATACCCCATAATGACATCACAATACTCCATAATGACATCACAATACGTTACAGCCTCATTCTACAATGGCTTTAAAAAAAAGCAGCATGAAGCTGTGGGGATGTTTTTGAGCGGCTGAGAGACTAGTCAGGACCTCAGACTGGGGCGAAGGTTCACCTTCCAACAGGACAACGACCATAAGCACACAACCAAGACAACGCAGGGGTGGCTTCCGGAAAATTCTCTGAATGTCCTTGAATAGCCCAGCCAGAGGCCAGACTTGAATCCGATCGAACATCTCTGGAGAGACCTGAACATAGCTGTGCAGTAACGCTCCCCAGAGCGGAGAATAAATGGGAGAAACTCCCCAGATATAGGTAGTCAAATACATACCAAATTGACATATTTCAGTTTTTTAAAAATGTGCAACAATTTCTGAAAACCTGTTTTTGCTTTGTCATTGTGGGGTATGGTGTGTCGAATGATGAGGGGGACGATGATGTAATCCATTTTAGAATAAGGCTGTAACGTATTGTGATGTCATTATGGAGTATTGTGATGTCATTATGGGTTATGGTGTGTAGAATGATGAGGGGGACGACGACGACGATGTAATCCATTTTAGAATAAGGCTGTAACGTATTGTGATGTCATTATGGAGTATTGTGATGTCATTATGGGTTATGGTGTGTAGAATGATGAGGGGGACGACGACGACGATGTAATCCATTTTAGAATGAGGCTGTAACGTATTGTGATGTCATTATGGAGTATTGTGATGTCATTATGGGTTATGGTGTGTAGAATGATCAGGGGGACGACAACGACGACGATGTAATCCATTTTAGAATGAGGCTGTAACGTAACACAATGTGGGAAAAGGTAAAGGGTCTGAATACTTTCTGAATGCCCTGTAGTTGGTGTCTAATGTCGATGTTATATTGTATCATACCTCGGTCTCAATATGTCTTCCCTTTCAAAATGAAAAAGGTTAAAACAATTAAAATAAAATACTGTAATTCCAAACAAAATATCCACACCTCTACTTTGAATTTTAATCTGATGGGACTATTCCCAGTGTTTAACCACGACTCTTCAACAATCCCATATATGATACATTCAGTATTATTCAGTAACTAAAAACAGGGTCAATTTCAGTAAATCCTGAGTACCTTTTGAATTGAATATGGTATTGACCCCCAAAACCCCGACTTAAAAACCGTGTGATGTACTTCCGCTTTTTTGTTTTTGTTGCGACGACAGTGACGCGATTGCCGGCTTGACTTTCGAAACTTAAAAAAACAACAACAAAAAAACCAGACGATCTTGTTCTCCGCTCTGTTTTTTTTAGCCATCAAAGACGGAGTGAACGTGCGCGGCTACACGGCCTGGTCTCTGCTGGACAAGTTTGAGTGGGACGAGGGCTACTCCGAGAGGTTTGGCCTGTACTACGTAGACTTCAGGAACAAGAATAAACCACGTTACCCAAAAGCCTCGGTTCAGTACTACAAACGTATCATCAGCTCCAACGGATTCCCCAACCAGAGAGAGGTGAGAGCACGGATCATTTACTAGATCCTCATTTCAGTTAGATCTTTAATACAATCATATAAAACGCATTACAACAGCTTGATATTAAATATAAAACATGGAAATGTACATAGTTATACTGGTAGAAATGGATATACTGATATACGTTGCAAATAGAGCATTCCATATTCAGGTGAGGACATCATCCTGTAAAATATTGAGAAAGAGAGAGGGGAGGGGAAGAGAGAGAGAGAGGTTGGGGGGGAAGAGAGAGAGAGAGAGAGAGAGAGAGAGAGAGAGAGAGAGGTTGGGGGGAAGAGAGAGAGAGAGAGAGAGTGTACATAATTAGAATATGATGTGTGTATTCTATATTAACCCTAAACCATCCTAGTGTGTATCCTATATTAACCCTAAACCATCCTAGTGTGTATCCTATATTAACCCTAAACCATCCTAGTGTGTATCCTGTATTACCCCTCTATATTAACCCTAAACCATCCTAGTGTGTATCCTATATTAACCCTCTATATTAACCCTAAACCATCCTAGTGTGTATCCTATATTAACCCTAAACCATCCTAGTGTGTATACTATATTACCCTAAACCATCCCCGTGTGTATCCTCGTAACCCTAACCCATCGTACAGGTAGAGAATTGGAAGAGGAAGGCCACAGAGACCTGCTCTTCCAGTAACCAGCTCCTGGCTGCAGGTAAGTTCACATTAAAACATCCCCTTTAAAACATCCCTTTTAAAACATCCCCTTTAAAACATCCCTTTTAAAACATCCCCTTTAAAACATCCCTTTTAAAACATCCCCTTTAAAACATCCCCTTTAAAACACCCCTTTAAAACCTGTGTTCAATAAGAAGGTAGTAGGTGTGGGGCAAAGAAATAAAGATTCAGCCTCGTATCACCTCCCTAGATTGAGTGATACAAAGAAAATATGGGGGGCTAAACTTTCTGTTGGAAATCGAGGGCAGCTATGCAAACCGTTCTTAGTTATATAAATCACTGGTCAATTCGTATCCTATTACAATTCAATTCCAGCTAAATGACGATTATCAATACATCGTAGTAGCCTAATGATGAGTATAGGGAAGGTTTGAAGTAGAGCAGTGCCCTCCAACCCTGTTCCTGGAGAAAGACCCTCCTGTAGGTTTTAACTCCAACCCTGTTCCTGGAGAGAGACCCTCCTGTAGGTTATAGCTCCAACCCTGTTCCTGGAGAGAGACCCTCCTGTAGGTTATAGCTCCAACCCTGTTCCTGGAGAGAGACCCTCCTGTAGGTTATAGCTCCAACCCTGTTCCTGGAGAGAGACCCTCCTGTAGGTTATAGCTCCAACCCTGTTCCTGGAGAGAGACCCTCCTGTAGGTTATAGCTCCAACCCTGTTCCTGGAGAGAGACCCTCCTGTAGGTTATAGCTCCAACCCTGTTCCTGGAGAGAGACCCTCCTGTAGGTTATAGCTCCAACCCTGTTCCTGGAGAGAGACCCTCCTGTAGGTTATAGCTCCAACCCTGTTCCTGGAGAGAGACCCTCCTGTAGGTTATAGCTCCAACCCTGTTCCTGGAGAGAGACCCTCCTGTAGGTTATAGCTCCAACCCTGTTCCTGGAGAGAGACCCTCCTGTAGGTTATAGCTCCAACCCTGTTCCAGGAGAGAGACCCTCCTGTAGGTTATAGCTCCAACCCTGTTCCAGGAGAGAGACCCTCCTGTAGGTTATAGCTCCAACCCTGTTCCAGGAGAGAGACCCTCCTGTAGGTTATAGCTCCAACCCTGTTCCTGGAGAGAGACCCTCCTGTAGGTTATAGCTCCAACCCTGTTCCTGGAGAGAGACCCTCCTGTAGGTTATAGCTCCAACCCTGTTCCTGGAGAGAGACCCTCCAGTAGGTTATAGCTCCAACCCTGTTCCTGGAGAGAGACCCTCCTGTAGGTTATAGTTCCAACCCTGTTCCTGGAGAGAGACCCTCCTGTAGGTTATAGTTCCAACCCTGTTCCTGGAGAGAGACCGTCCTGTAGGTTATAGTTCCAACCCTGTTCCTGGAGAGAGACTCTCCTGTAGGTTATAGCTCCAACCCTGTTCCTGGAGAGAGACCCTCCTGTAGGTTATAGCTCCAACCCTGTTCCTGGAGAGATACCCTCCTGTAGGTTATAGCTCCAACCCTGTTCCTGGAGAGATACCATCCTGTAGGTTATAGTTCCAACCCTGTTCCTGGAGAGATACCCTCCTGTAGGTTATAGCTCCAACCCTGTTCCTGGAGAGATACCATCCTGTAGGTTATAGTTCCAACCCTGTTCCTGGAGAGAGACCCTCCTGTAGGTTATAGTTCCAACCCTGTTCCTGGAGAGATTTAGGCACCCGGATATATATATTACATTGACTTTATTAGTGTTATATATTATTATTATTATTATTATTATTATTATTATTATTATTAGTGGGATGGTACAGTATATTTCCATCTTGCCATGGGTCACCGTGTCTCTGTGGATGAGATCTATCTGTCGTGTGTTACTGTCTGTGTGGCTTAGTGGCTAAGGGTCTGGCTTGCCTTGCTATGTGAAGTTGAACTCTTGGGAGGGCCTTTAAAATCGATCCTTTGTGCAGAATTGTAAAAAAATCAGCTGCTTCGTCCTCTCTTAACCCCAGCAGCAGAGCATAAAGCATCCAACGGTTAAATCTAATCTTTGTATTGGAATTTGCATTCATTTCCGTTGGTCACAAAGAGTAGGCAGAGTATTTCCTAGTCTAGGATATTTCGAAGAAGTCAAACACTTGGGTCAAAAAAAGACACTAAAAACAGGGTGAGAACCAGCTTCATCTTGCTACAGATCAAAGAGTGAAAGCTGCTTTTGCCAAACAACAACACTTGACAGTGAGTGACCGCTAATGATTGCTAGGTGAACTGCTAGCCGATGCTACTAGCCACGGCATTGGCACGGCACTTCTCAAATGGGTTAACGTGCCTTTTGTCTGGGTTCAACTCTCCGTAATGCTTCTGTCTCTTCATTAGAGGAACAACGAAGTACTGCTGCCAATATACTAAGACTTATACATGGTAAGAAAATTATTTATATTTATATTTATATATATATATATATATATATATATATATATATATATATATATATATATATATATATTATATTTAAAAATAAAAAAAGACTTGATACATGATTAGAAAACATTCATAACATGTAAGGTTATACTTTTTTTGGGGGGGGGAGGAATGGTTAACCCTTTGAGTGCTGTGCTCTCTTGAGCCTTTATAAAAATACTGTTTTAGTGTTAAAGTAATCTGTGTAAAATGGTTGATGTGCCGATGTGTGTTGCAGACCCCCTGACCAGCCATATGGAGATGGTCACAGAGGTGGTGGTCCCCACTGTGTGTACCCTGTGTATCCTCCTCTCTGCGGTCTTCCTCATGTTCCTGCTGCGGAGACACAACTAGATATACTACTACTACACAACTAGATATACTACTACTACACAACTAGATATACTACTACTACACAACTAGATATACTTCTACTACACGACTAGATATACTACTACTACACAACTAGATATACTACTACTGCACTACTAGATATACTACACAACTAGATATACTACTACTACACAACTAGATATACTACAACTACACAACTAGTTATACTACTACACAACTAGATATACTACACAACTAGATATACTACTACTACACAACTAGATATACTACTACTACACTACTAGATATACTACTACTACACTACTAGATATACTACTACTACTACACAACTAGATATACTACTACTACACAACTAGTTAAACTACTACTACTACACAACTAGATATACTACTACTACACTACTAGATATACTACACAACTAGTTATACTACTACACAACTAGATATACTACTACTACACAACTAGTTAAACTACTACTACTACACAACTAGATATACTACTACTACACTACTAGATATACTACACAACTAGTTATACTACTACACAACTAGATATACTACTACTACACAACTAGATATACTACACAACTAGATATCCTACTACTACTACACAACTAGATATACTACCATTACTAGATATACTACTACAACACAACTAGATATACTACTAGATATACTACCACTTCTAGATATACTACTGCACAACTAGATATACTGCACAACTAGATATACTACACAACTAGATATACTACTACTACACAACTAGATATACTACTACTACACAACTAGATATACTACTACTACACAACTAGATATACTACTACTACACTACTAGATATACTACACAACTAGTTATACTACTACACAACTAGATATACTACTACTACACTACTAGATATACTACACAACTAGATATACTACTACTACACAACTAGATATACTACACAACTAGATATACTACACAACTAGATATACTACACAACTAGTTATACTACTACACAACTAGATATACTACTACTACACTACTAGATATACTACACAACTAGATATACTACTACTACACAACTAGATATACTACACAACTAGATATACTACACAACTAGATATACTACTACTACACAACTAGATATACTACTACTACACTACTAGATATACTACACAACTAGTTATACTACTACACAACTAGATATACTACTACTACACTACTAGATATACTACACAACTAGATATACTACTACTACACTACTAGATATACTACACAACTAGATATACTACTACTACACAACTAGATATACTACACAACTAGATATACTACACAACTAGTTATACTACTACACAACTAGATATACTACCATTACTAGATATACTACTACTACACAACTAGATATACTACTACTACACAACTAGATATACTACTACTACACTACTAGATATACTACTACTACACAACTAGATATACTACTACTACACTACTAGATATACTACACAACTAGATATACTACTACTACACTACTAGATATACTACACAACTAGATATACTACTACTACACAACTAGATATACTACACAACTAGATATACTACTACTACACAACTAGATATACTACTACACAACTAGATATACTACTACAACACAACTAGATATCCTACTACAACACAACTAGATATCCTACTACTACTACTACTACACAACTAGATATACTACTACTACTACACAACTAGATATACTACTACTACTACACAACTAGATATACTACTAGATATACTACCACTTCTAGATACACTACTACACAACTAATACTACTACACACAACTACTACTATTCACAACTAGTACTACTATTATTACTACTACTACAACACACATGCTTTATATAACCCCATGGACCTAGCAATTCCAACTTCTCAACCAGGTTAATGAAAAAAAGTTTGATGTGAAGTTAAATTAAGTCGTTTGCTTTATCCATAATATTTAGCTTATTGTACAGACCAGTCCATCAACTGATTCAGTTGAGACTTCCAAGGTAATGCACACGTTGACACGTTCACACACACACACAGCGAGGACAGAAGAGTAGCGACATGGATGATGGGATATTTTCATTTAGAAACACTTCAAAATTGTGTTGTTTAAAAAAAAAATATTACAAAAATAAACCATTAAAAAAATTAAAACATACTTTGATATGGTCTGTAGCGATGTTTGACTTACTGGATCTAAGCAGCAAAGTTGACCAGGCTGCAACACACCATGGTGGTGAAGTAGGCAGCGTCCTCGCTGTCGCCGTTCACCGTCGTCTCATCTGCAACACATTTAACCTTTAATTGCAAAAAGGGAAGACTTCACAGGGAAATCCATCTTTTGGAAGGGGAGCCTTGCTTCACAACAACAACAACAACATCTGAAAATACAAGCCTTCAGAATGTATTCAGACCCCTCGACTTATTCCATATTTTGTTGTGGTACAGCCTGAATTCAAAATGTATTAAAATGGATTTCTCATCCATTTACACACAATACCCCATAATGAAAGTGAAAACATGTTTTTTTTTGTTGACATTTTTGCACATTTATTGAAAATAAAATATGGAAATATCTAATTTACATAAGGTATTCCCACCCCTGAGTCAATACATATTAGGATCACCTTTGGCGGCGATTACAGCTGTGAGTCTTTCTGGGTAAGTCTCTAAGAGTGATTACAACTGTGAGTCTTTCTGGGTAAGTCTCTAAGAGTGATTACAACTGTGAGTCTTTCTGGGTACGTCTCTAAGAGTGATTACAGCTGTGAGTCTTTCTGGGTGAGTCTCTAAGAGAAATTACAGCTGTAAGTCTTTCTGGGTAAGTCTCTAAGAGCTTTCCACACCTGGATTGTACAATATTTGCACATTATTCTTTTTTTAAATTCTTCAAGCTCTGTCAAGTTGGTTGTTGATCATTGCTAGACAGACATGTTCAAGTTTTGCCATCGATTTTCAAGCCGATTTAACTCAAAACTGCAACTAGACCACTCAGGAACATTCGATGTCATCTTGGTACTCCGGCGTTGATTTGGCCTTGTGTTTTTGGTTGTTGTCATGCTGAAAAGGTGAATTTGTCTCCCAGTTTGTTGGAAAACAGACAACCAGGTTTTCCTCTATGATTTTGTCTGTGCTTAGGTCGATTCCATTTCTTTTTTTATCCTGACAAAACTCTGCAGTCCTTGCTGGTGACAAGTATGCCCATAACATGATGCAGCCACCATTATGCTTGAAAATATGAAGAGTGGTACTCAGTGACGCGTTGGATTTGCCCCAAACACAACATTTTGTATTCAGTACATAAAGTTCATTTCTTTGCCATATTTTCTGCAGTTATAATTTAGTGCCTTATCGCAAACATGATGCATGTTTTGGAATATGTTTTATTCTGTACAAGCTCCCTTCTTTTCACTCTGTCATTTAGGTTAGTATTGTGGAGTAACTACAATGTTGTTGCTCCATCCTCAGTTTTCTCCAATCACAGCCATTAAACTCTGCAAATGTTTATTAAAAGTCATTATTGGCCTCATTATGAATTCCCTGTGAGGTTTCCTTCCTCCCCGGTAACTGAGTTAGGAAGGACGCCTGTATCTTTGTAGTGACTGGGTGTATTGATACACCATTCAAAGTGTAATTAATAACTTCACCATGTCCAAAGGG
The DNA here is from genome assembly GCF_013265735.2 of Oncorhynchus mykiss. Taxonomy (NCBI): domain Eukaryota; kingdom Metazoa; phylum Chordata; class Actinopteri; order Salmoniformes; family Salmonidae; genus Oncorhynchus; species Oncorhynchus mykiss. The sequence goes on along the minus strand of NC_050570.1, from coordinate 2,626,193 downwards.
ATATTCAATGTCTGTTTTATTTTTTTACATTTTACCCATCTACCAATAGGTAGAAAACCTCCCTGGTCTTTGTGGTTGAAATTCACTTCTCGACTGAGGGACCTTACCGATAATTGTATGTGTGGGGTACATTGCACACAGAGTGAGTCCATGCAACTTATTATGTGACTTGTTAAGCAAATGTTTACTCCTGAACGTATTTAGGCTTGACATAACAAAGGGGTTGAATACTTACTGACTCAAGACATTTCAGCTTTTCATTTTTGATACATTTGTAAAAAAAAAAAATAATAATAATAATATTGTGTGTAGATCAGGTACAATATCTCAATTTAATCCGTTTTAAATTCAGGCTGTAACACATTCAGAAAGAAAGGGATGTGAAAACTTTCCCAAGGAAATAATAACAGTACAGGTGGGCTATGTACAGGTGCAGTAATCTGTGAGCTGCTCTGACAGTTGGTGCTTAAAGCTAGTGAGGGAGATAAGTGTTTCCAGTTTCAGAGATTTTTGTAGTTCGTTCCAGTCATTGGCAGCAGAGAACTGGAAGGAGAGGCGGCCAACGAAATAATTGGTTTTGGGGGTGACCAGAGAGATATACCTGCTGGAGCGCGTGCTACAGGTGGGAGATGCTATGGAGCTGAGATAAGGGGGGACTTTACCTAGCAGGGTCTTGTAGATGACATGGAACCAGTGGGTTTGGCGACGAGTATGAAGTGAGGGCCAGTCAGCGAGAGCGTACAGGTTGAAGTGGTGGGTAGTGTATGGGGCTTTGGTGACAAAACGGATGGCACTGTGATAGACTGCATCCAATTTATTGAGTAGGGTGTTGGAGGCCATTTTGTAAATGACATCGCCGAAGTCGAAGATCGGTAGGATGGTCAGTTTTACAAGGGTATGTTTGGCAGCATGAGTGAAGGATGATGTGTGTGCCATAGTCTAGTGTTTACACCAGAAGTTAATGGGTATCTGTAGGAGGAAGGTATATGGTGGGCGGGGGGGTGTGTCAATGAATGTTGGATGTGTACCGAGTGAAGGAAAGACGAGATCCCATCTTGGCGAGGCACTGATAAGGGTTGAGAGATGTGGTTTAGTGAGGAAAGGGGGCCGAAAGTCAGGTCAGGTCAGGTCACACTAAGAGGAGAAGGAACAATTCATTACCCGTGTGACTAAATTTCCTGCCTAGCAACAAAAAGATGTCATGTTTAGAGAGAAGGAGGAGATTCCACCTCAAATTGGGGTATAAATATATACTAGCACTTGGGGAACCATGTCTTTGTCTGTTCAGCTGTTCGATCCTTTGGGAGGAAATAAACTTTCATCGCGTCCGTCAATTTCTTGCTCTGATATTTCAGAACGTAACAAAAAAGGGCGTCGGCCCCTGAGTGAAAATCACATGACATCTTTTCTACTGCATCACGTCCAATGGCATCGCTCCAAATCGCAGCGGTTCCATCCTCGACGGCTGACGTGATCGGTTCCTTCCATCTTGAGAAACGGGTGTCGGGTTGGACGGCGCATCGCCAACGACGACGCGAGGAACTTTGTTCTGGTACACAGATTTTTTAATTTTTTTTTTTTTTTTTTAAAAGACGATTTCCACAAAGTGAGCGATAGCAAGGGGAAACGCTGCTGGTTTGACAGTCTGCCGCGCCTCTCGGTACCACTGTTGTTGCAGTCCAACTTCCTTTACACCGAGGGAGAGAGCATGAATTTGCACGTTCCATATAATGGGGTAACGATGAGTTGAAATCCACTAAACCTATTGCAGGGCTAGTTATCTATATTCTTACAAGGGCCAGATTTGGGTTATGACAAGGGTTATTTACAGGGGGCCCCAGATATGTTGTACATGAGGGTTACTCTTCCTAAGACGGATATAAAAATACAATTTAAATGTACAAACAGTTATACTCTTATGAAGTACTTTAATTCAAATTAAATGTTACTAAAAGTTTATTTTAAGTGTTTTAAGATAAGCCTAATTTGCTCCCACTCGGCTGGCTACTTGCTCCCACTCGGCTGGCTACTTGCTCCCACTCGGCTGGCTACTTGCTCCCACTCGGCTGGCTGCCGTCTCTACTTGGCTGGCTACCGTCTCTACTTGGCTGGCTACCCACTCTACTTGGCTGGCTACCCACTCTACTTGGCTGGCTACCCACTCTACTTGGCTGGCTACCCACTCTACTTGGCAGGCTACTGTTTCTACTTGGCTGGCAACTCCATGTGCTAGTGGAAGACACTGAGGACCTTTGATGAGAAGGGGGGGGGGGGGGGGTGTATTTCACCTGTTTCAAAGATGATGTGTTCCACCAGGGGCTTGTCACTCAGCAGCCAGGATGTCTTCACCTCTCTGGGGCCATTACCACTAGACACCTCCACCCCCCAGGACACCGCCTGCTCCCTATAGGGAACATACAGTACATTACATTACATTACCACTAGACACCTCCACCCCCCCAGGACACCGCCTGCTCCCTATAGGGAACATACAGTACATTACATTACCACTAGACACCTCCACCCCCCCAGGACACCGCCTGCTCCATATAGAGAACATACAGTGCATTACTAACCCTAGACACCTCCACCCCCCAGGACACCGCCTGCTCCCTATAGGGAACATACAGTACATTACCACTAGACACCTCCACCCCCCCAGGACACCGCCTGCTCCATATAGAGAACATACAGTGCATTACCACTAGACACCTCCACCCCCCCAGGACACCGCCTGCTCCCTATAGAGAACATACAGTGCATTACTAACCCTAGACACCTCCACCCCCCAGGACACCGCCTGCTCCCTATAGGGAACATACAGTACATTACCACTAGACACCTCCACCCCCCCAGGACACCGCCTGCTCCCTATAGGGAACATACAGTACATTACATTACCACTAGACACCTCCACCCCCCCAGGACACCGCCTGCTCCCTATAGGGAACATACAGTACATTACATTACCACTAGACACCTCCACCCCCCCAGGACACCGCCTGCTCCATATAGAGAACATACAGTGCATTACTAACCCTAGACACCTCCACCCCCCAGGACACCACCTGCTCCCTATAGGGAACATACAGTACATTACCACTAGACACCTCCACCCCCCCAGGACACCGCCTGCTCCCTATAGGGAACATACAGTACATTACATTACCACTAGACACCTCCACCCCCCCAGGACACCGCCTGCTCCATATAGAGAACATACAGTGCATTACTAACCCTAGACACCTCCACCCCCCAGGACACCGCCTGCTCCCTATAGGGAACATACAGTACATTACCACTAGACACCTCCACCCCCCAGGACACCGCCTGCTCCATTTAGAGAACATACAGTGCATTACTAACCCTAGACACCTCCACCCCCCAGGACACCCCGGGAAGAGTAGCTGCTGCCTTGGTAACAGGAACTAATGGGGATCCGTAATAAACGACAGGAAGAGTAGCTGCTGCCTTGACAGGAACTAATGGGGATCCATAATAAACCCCAGGAAGCGTAGCTGCTGCCTTGACAGGAACTAATGGGGATCCGTAATAAACGACAGGAAGAGTAGCTGCTGCCTTGACAGGAACTAATGGGGATCCATAATAAACCCCAGGAAGAGTAGCTGCTGCCTTGACAGGAACTAATGGGGATCCATTATAAACCCCAGGAAGAGTAACTGCTGTCTTGGCAGGAACTAATGGGGATCCTTAATAAACCCCAGGAAGAGTAGCTGCTATCTCGACAGGAACTAATGGGGATCCATAATAAACCCCATGAAGAGTAGCTGCTGCCTTGGCAGGAACTAATGGGGATCCATAATAAACCCCAGGAAGAGTAGCTGCTGCCTTGGCAGGAACTAATGGGGATCCTTTATAAACCCCAGGAAGAGTAGCTGCTGCCTTGACAGGAACTAATGGGGATCCATAATAAACCTCAGGAAGAGTAGCTGCTGCCTTGGCAGGAACTAATGGGGATCCATAATAAACCCCAGGAAGAGTAGCTGCTGCCTTGACAGGAACTAATGGGGATCCATAATAAACCCCAGGAAGAGTAGCTGCTGCATTTGCAGGAACTAATGGGGATCCATAATAAACCCCACGAAGAGTAGCTGTGCCTTGACAGGAACTAATGGGGATCCATAATAAACCCCAGGAAGAGTAGCTGCTGCCTTGGCAGGAACTAATGGGGATCCATAATAAACCCCAGGAAGAGTAGCTGCTGCCTTGACAGGAACTAATGGGGATCCATAATAAACCCCAGGAAGAGTAGCTGCTGCCTTGGCAGGAACTAATAGGGATCCATAATAAACCCCAGGAAGAGTAGCTGTTGCCTTGGCAGGAACTAATGGGGATCCATAATAAACCCCAGGAAGAGTAGCTGCTGCCTTGGCAGGAACTAATGGGGATCCATAATAAACCCCAGGAAGAGTAGCTGCTGCCTTGGTAACAGGAACTAATGGGGATCCATAATAAACCCCAGGAAGAGTAGCTGCTGCCTTGGCAGGAACTAATGGGGATCCATAATAAACCCCAGGAAGAGTAGCTGCTGCCTTGGTAACAGGAACTAATGGTGATCCATAATAAACCCCAGGAAGAGTAGCTGCTGCCTTGGCAGGAACTAATGGGGATCCATAATAAACCCCAGGAAGAGTAGCTGCTGCCTTGGTAACAGGGACTAATGGGGATCCATAATAAACCTCAGGAAGAGTAGCTGCTGCCTTGGCAGGAACTAATGGGGATCCATAATAAACCCCAGGAAGAGTAGCTGCTGCCTTGACAGGAACTAATGGGGATCCATAACAAACCCCAGGAAGAGTAGATGGTGCCTTGGCAGGAACTAATGGGGATCCATAACAAACCCCAGGAAGAGTAGATGGTGCCTTGGCAGGAACTAATAGGGATCCATAATAAACCCCAGGAAGAGTAGCTGCTGCCTTGACAGGAACTAATGGGGATCCATAATAAACCCCAGGAAGAGTAGCTGCTGCCTCGGCAGGAACTAATGGGGATCTGTACAGGCACCACAGGGTTGACCAATGACTGTACAGGCACCACAGGGTTGACCAATGACTGTACAGGCACCACAGGGTTGACCAATGACTGTACAGGCACCACAGGGTTGACTAATTCCTGTAATTTCCTTCTTTAAAATCTTCTAAAAACTGGATTTCTGGGAAAGTTTAAGGGAATTTTAACAACCTTGTGAAAAGACACATTTTGACTAATGAGGAGCAGTGGTCTGTAGACGTACTTCTGGTAGAAGTGGCTGATCAGGGCAGGTTTGATCTGCAGTTTGAACTCGTGGTCCTCGTCATAGGGACATGTCTTGTAGTACTGCAAACACAACCTAGGAAGCACAGGGGGGGGGGGACAACTTTACTATATCAACATCTATACAAGGTTACAGAGACTGATCAACATCTACACAACGTTACAGAGACTGATCAACATCTATACAAGGTTACAGAGACTGATCAACATCTACACAAGGTTACAGAGACTGATCAACATCTATACAAGGTTACAGAGACTGATCAACATATATACAAGGTTACAGAGACTGATCAACATCTACACAAGGTTACAGAGACTGATCAACATCTACACAAGGTTACAGAGACTGATCAACATCTACACAAGGTTACAGAGACTGATCAACATCTATACAAGGTTACAGAGACTGATCAACATCTACACAAGGTTACAGAGACTGATCAACATCTACACAAGGTTACAGAGACTGATCAACATCTATACAAGGTTACAGAGACTGATCAACATCTACACAAGGTTACAGAGACTGATCAACATCTACACAAGGTTACAGAGACTGATCAACATCTACACAAGGTTACAGAGACTGATCAACATCTACACAACGTTACAGAGACTGATCAACATCTACACAACGTTACAGAGACTGATCAACATCTACACAACGTTACAGAGACTGATCAACATCTACACAACGTTACAGAGACTGATCAACATCTATACAAGGTTACAGAGACTGATCAACATCTACACAAGGTTACAGAGACTGATCAACATCTATACAAGGTTACAGAGACTGATCAACATCTACACAAGGTTACAGAGACTGATCAACATCTATACAAGGTTACAGAGACTGATCAACATCTATACAAGGTTACAGAGACTGATCAACATCTACACAAGGTTACAGAGACTGATCAACATCTACACAACGTTACAGAGACTGATCAACATCTATACAAGGTTACAGAGACTGATCAACATCTATACAAGGTTACAGAGACTGATCAACATCTACACAAGGTTACAGAGACTGATCAACATCTACACAAGGTTACAGAGACTGATCAACATCTACACAAGGTTACAGAGACTGATCAACATCTACACAACGTTACAGAGACTGATCAACATCTACACAAGGTTACAGAGACTGATCAACATCTACACAAGGTTACAGAGACTGATCAACATCTATACAAGGTTACAGAGACTGATCAACATCTATACAAGGTTACAGAGACTGATCAACATCTATACAAGGTTACAGAGACTGATCAACATCTACACAAGGTTACAGAGACTGATCAACATCTACACAAGGTTACAGAGACTGATCAACATCTACACAACGTTACAGAGACTGATCAACATCTACACAAGGTTACAGAGAGATTCAAAAATGTTGAAAAGAGGTTTGTGTTCTTTTACACACCAAATGTAAGAAAATGGAGACACAGGGAGGGATTACATGGACTTGTCCTAAATATACATCTAAAAAAATAAATTTTCCATAGCGACTTATCCAGGGAAATTAGTGCCTTGCTCAAGGACACATAAGCATTTTCTCCTAGTAGGCTCAGGGGATTCGAACCAGCGATCTTTTGGGATTATTGGCCCAACGCTCTTAACCTCGAGGCTACTTGCCCGACAGACAGGCTAGCAGGTCTTACTGTGCGAGGAGGAAGAGTCTGTCGTACGCCAGGTCTTACTGTGCGGGGAGGAAGAGTCTGTCGTACGCCAGGTCTTACTGTGCGGAGAGGAAGAGTCTGTCGTACGCCAGGTCTTACTGTGCGAGGAGGAAGAGTCTGTCGTACGCAAGGTCTTACTGTGCGGGGAGGAAGAGTCTGTCGTACGCCAGGTCTTACTGTGTGAGGAGGAAGAGTCTGTCGTACGCCAGGTCTTACTGTGTGGGGAGGAAGAGTCTGTCGTACGCCAGGTCTTACTGTGCGAGGAGGAAGAGTCTGTCTTACGCCAGGCCTTACTGTGCGAGGAGGAAGAGTCTGTCGTACGCCAGGTCTTACTGTGCGAGGTGGAAGAGTCTGTCGTACGCCAGGTCTTACTGTGCGGAGAGGAAGAGTCTGTCGTACGCCAGGTCTTACTGTGCGAGGAGGAAGAGTCTGTCGTACGCAAGGTCTTACTGTGCGGGGAGGAAGAGTCTGTCGTACGCCAGGTCTTACTGTGCGAGGAGGAAGAGTCTGTCTTACGCCAGGCCTTACTGTGCGAGGAGGAAGAGTCTGTCGTACGCCAGGTCTTACTGTGCGAGGAGGAAGAGTCTGTCTTACGCCAGGCCTTACTGTGCGAGGAGGAAGAGTCTGTCGTACGCAAGGTCTTACTGTGCGGGGAGGAAGAGTCTGTCGTACGCCAGGTCTTACTGTGCGAGGAGGAAGAGTCTGTCTTACGCCAGGCCTTACTGTGCGAGGAGGAAGAGTCTGTCGTACGCCAGGTCTTACTGTGCGAGGTGGAAGAGTCTGTCGTACGCCAGGTCTTACTGTGCGAGGAGGAAGAGTCTGTCGTACGCCAGGTCTTACTGTGTGAGGAAGAAGAGTCTGTCGTACGGCAGGCACAGGAAGGTGCTGCAGGTCACCATGATCTCCAGTAGGTGGTGTAGTTTCCTCAGTCTGATCACCTGCTCCTGCAGGTCCTCCACTGTACTCAGGTAGTAACTCTTTGGACAACACAGTTACAAAGTTATAGAACAACACAGTTATAGCCTCATAACATGATTATAGCTATAATGTTGATATCATGGATGGTCAGTCCTGTATAGTCTCATAACATGGTTATAACTATAATGTTGATATCATGGATGGTCAGTCCTGTATAGCCTCATAACATGGTTATAACTATAATGTTGATATCATGGATGGTCAGTCCTGTATAGTCTCATAACATGATTATAACTATAATGTTGATATCATGGATGGTCAGTCCTGTATAGTCTCATAACATGGTTATAACTATAATGTTGATATCATGGATGGTCAGTCCTGTATAGCCTCATAACATGGTTATAACTATAATGTTGATATCATGGATGGTCAGTCCTGTATAGTCTCATAACATGGTTATAACTATAATGTTGATATCATGGATGGTCAGTCCTGTATAGCCTCATAACATGATTAAAACTATAATGTTGATATCATGGATGGTCAGTCCTGTATAGCCTCATAACATGGTTATAACTATAATGTTGATATCATGGATGGTCAGTCATGTATAGTCTCATAACATGGTTATAACTATAATGTTGATATCATGGATGGTCAGTCCTGTATAGCCTCATAACATGGTTATAACTATAATGTTGATATCATGGATGGTCAGTCCTGTATAGTCTCATAACATGGTTATAACTATAATGTTGATATCATGGATGGTCAGTCCTGTATAGTCTCATAACATGGTTATAACTATAATGTTGATATCATGGATGGTCAGTCCTGTATAGCCTCATAACATGGTTATAACTATAATGTTGATATCATGGATGGTCAGTCCTGTATAGCCTCATAACATGGTTATAACTATAATGTTGATATCATGGATGGTCAGTCCTGTATAGTCTCATAACATGATTATAACTATAATGTTGATATCATGGATGGTCAGTCCTGTATAGTCTCATAACATGGTTATAACTATAATGTTGATATCATGGATGGTCAGTCCTGTATAGCCTCATAACATGGTTATAACTATAATGTTGATATCATGGATGGTCAGTCCTGTATAGTCTCATAACATGGTTATAACTATAATGTTGATATCATGGATGGTCAGTCCTGTATAGCCTCATAACATGGTTATAACTATAATGTTGATATCATGGATGGTCAGTCCTGTATAGTCTCATAACATGATTATAACTATAATGTTGATATCATGGATGGTCAGTCCTGTATAGTCTCATAACATGGTTCAAACTATAATGTTGATATCATGGATGGTCAGTCCTGTATAGTCTCATAACATGGTTATAACTATAATGTTGATATCATGGATGGTCAGTCCTGTATAGTCTCATAACATGGTTATAACTATAATGTTGATATCATGGATGGTCAGTCCTGTATAGTCTCATAACATGGTTATAACTATAATGTTGATATCATGGATGGTCAGTCATGTATAGTCTCATAACATGGTTATAACTATAATGTTGATATCATGGATGGTCAGTCATGTATAGTCTCATAACATGGTTATAACTATAATGTTGATATCATGGATGGTCAGTCTTGTATAGTCTCATAACATGGTTATAACTATAATGTTGATATCATGGATGGTTAGTCCTGTATAGCCTCATAACATGGTTATAACTATAATGTTGATATCATGGATGGTCAGTCCTGTATAGTCTCATAACATGGTTATAACTATAATGTTGATATCATGGATGGTCAGTCCTGTATAGCCTCATAACATGGTTATAACTATAATGTTGATATCATGGATGGTCAGTCCTGTATAGTCTCATAACATGGTTATAACTATAATGTTGATATCATGGATGGTCAGTCCTGTATAGTCTCATAACATGGTTGTAACTATAATGATGATATCATGGATGGTCCTGTATAGCCTCATAACATGGTTATAACTATAATGTTGATATCATGGATGGTCAGTCCTGTATAGTCTCATAACATGGTTATAACTATAATGTTGATATCATGGATGGTCAGTCCTGTATAGTCTCATAACATGGTTATAACTATAATGTTGATATCATGGATGGTCAGTCCTGTATAGCCTCATAACATGGTTATAACTATAATGTTGATATCACGGATGGTCAGTCCTGTATAGTCTCATAACATGGTTATAACTATAATGTTGATATCATGGATGGTCAGTCCTGTATAGTCTCATAACATGGTTATAACTATAATGTTGATATCACGGATGGTCAGTCCTTGCTTCCATAGCTCTGTCCATGAATCTGAGTGGTTACATTTCTCCAGGCCCATCCCCTCAAGCTTTTCACCAAAAAAAGGCAGGGTGTCCATTTTGTTTCAATAAGGATTCTCGCTTTAAATGATTATTATTATTTTTTTTAAATGTTAGAGATGATTTTCTGAATAAAGTAGTATAAACCTCGGACTCACCAGGTGGTTTAGCGTGGTCAGATCTTGACCTGAGGAGAAGAAAACACGAACTGTTAAATTAACTGAAAATGCTGTAAGATAAGAACTAGACGGTATTTTGTCTGGAACCACGGATCCCAATAACGTATTAGGTCCTGTCGGTGAGCACCGGTATCATTCTCTGTGGTGTCACGGAGAATAGTACACGGTTTCACTTTTAAACCGAACAACCACATCCTATTAGGTATTCGGGATTCGAACCGACAGACCTTTGGATCACAGAGCAGTGTGTGTGTGTGTGTTACCTATGAGGTAGTTGATGTAGTCCTTCCTCATCTTGTCTAGGCCCATCTCCAGCAGCATGTGAACAGGTGTCAGGCCTGTTAAAGAGACATGATCCATCTGATGGTGGTAAGACTGAAGGATCAGCTTACTGAGGGAGCTACTGCTGTCTCTGTGAATCTACAACAATCAGGAGAGACACGCAGCAGTTAGAGAGAAAGAGAGAGAGTTGATCAATATTTGTTCCCGTAGCTGTCTATTTACCACAACAAACCGATGCTGGGGCACTAATTCCACACTCAACGAGCTGTATCGCGCAAACAGGAAAACGCTCGTCCCGAGGCGGCTCGCCTAGTGGCCGGGGACTTTAACGCAGGGAAACCGAAATCCGTTTGACATAATTTCTGTGGATTTAGAGGCGAAAAAAAAAAACTCTAGTTCGCCTTAACTCCAAACACAGAATTGCATATAAAGCTAACTCTCCCGCCCTCTATTTGGCAAATCTAACCATGACGTTATCCTCCGGATTCCTACTTACAAGCAAAAACTCAAACAGGAAGTAGCAGTGACGCGCACACTGCGGAAGTTGTCCGATGAAGCGGATGCTAAGCTACAGGACTGTTTTGCAGCACAGACTGGAATATGTTCTGGGATTCATCCGATGGTATTGAGGAGTTTACCACATCAGTCACTGGCTTGATCAATAATAAATATCATCGACGACGTCGTCCCCACGGTGACCGTACGTAAATAACCCAACCAGAAGCCATGGGTTACAGGGAACATCCGCACTGAGCTAAAGGCTAGAGCTGCCGCTTTCAAGAAGTGGGACACTAATCCAGACTAAGAAGAAACCCGTCAGACTAATCATCAAACAGGCAAAGTTTCAACACAGGACTACACCAGCTCTGACGCTCTTCGGATGTGGCAAACTATCACGGATTACAAAGGGAAACCCAGCCGCGAGTCAACCAGACGAGCTAAATTTACTGAGCCATGCATGAGAGCACCAGTTGTTCAGGACGACTGTGTGATCACGCTCTCTGTAGCCGATGTGAGTAAGTAAGACCTATAAAAAGGTTAACATTCACAAGGCCAGACGGATTACCATCATGCACTGACCAGATGGCAAGTGTCCTCACTGATATTTTCAACTTCTCCCTGACACAATCTGTAATAGTTACAAGCAGACCACCATAGTCCCTGTGCCTAAGAACGCCAAGGTAATGATAATCTACATGATTATCTCCCTGTACCAATCACATCTGTAGCCATGACGTGCTTTTGAAAGGGCTGGTCGTAGCTCACATCAACACCATCATCCCAGACATACTGGACCCACTCCAATTCGCATACCGCCCCAACAGATCCACAGATGACGCAATCTCTATTGTTGTCCACACTGCCCTCTCCCACCTGGACAGGAGGAACTCCTGTGTTAAAAAGTTGTTAATTGATTACAGCTCAGCGTTCAACACCATATTACCCTTCAAGCTCATCACTAAGCTCAGGACCTCCTGACGGGCCACACCCAGGTGGAGAGGGTAGGCAACAACACATCCACCATGCTGACCCTCAACACAAAGGACCCTCGGGGGTGCATGCCTAGTCCTCTCCTGTACAGTCATTGGTCAGGGGCCTAGTCCTCTCCTGTACAGTCATTGGTCAGGGGCCTAGTCCTCTCCTGTACAGTCATTGGTCAGGGGCCTAGTCCCCTCCTGTACAGTCATTGGTCAGGGACCTAGTCCCCTCCTGTACAGTCATGGGTCAGGGGCCTAGTCCTCTCCTGTACAGTCATTGGTCAGGGGCCTAGTCCTCTCCTGTACAGTCATTGGTCAGGGGCCTAGTCCTCTCCTGTACAGTCATTGGTCAGGGGCCTAGTCCTCTCCTGTACAGTCATTGGTCAGGGGCCTAGTCCTCTCCTGTACAGTCATTGGTCAGGGGCCTAGTCCCCTCCTGTACAGTCATTGGTCAGGGGCCTAGTCCCCTCCAACGACTGTGTTCACCAACGACTGTGTGGCCGGGCACGACTCAACACCATCATTAAGTTTGGAGACAATAAGACGATGACACATCCTATAGGGAGGAGGTCCAACCATCAATCCATCAACTTCAGCAAGACAAAGGAGCTGATCGTGGACTACAGGAAACGCAGGGCCGAGCCCCGCCCCCATCACGCCCCCATTCACATCGACGTGGCTGTTGTGGAGCAGGTCGAGAGCTTTGATGATCAGATTCAGATCAGTCTCTGATGTCTTGATATGATCTGAGGACACACACACACTATACTTACCCATGGTTTAATGTCACCATACTGCAAAGCTTTGATGACCATTTTCAGACAGTCTCCGACATCTTGATAGGAAGTCACACCTGTGATGGAAAACTAGTGATGAAATAAATAAAAAAACAGCTCAAATGTTCCACATCCAAGTTGATATAGGAAGTTGAATTTATTTCCATTTACAAAATGTAAATAAGGAACTGAATAGCTTTTTATTGTTCATACATGTGAAAAAGTGAAAATGTTTCCAAAGTGAAACCAAAAAAAAAAGGCTGTTCTCTACTATAACTAAAAATGTACTAAAAACTCCACTCACTGTTCCTCATGCGAACCCAGAGCTGTTCTATGAAGTCCAGATCTCCTCTCTCCATCAGAGAGTTGAATATCTCTGTCTCGGTCTCTGATGTTCCCATCTCAGTCTTCACCTTCACTGCCTGGGGGGGGGGGGGGGACCACGACCAATCAGATAAAGCATTATGATGACATGTAATTTCAATTGTTCAACTTGTTCAGTTTTAAATGATACAATATTCACACCCCTTTGACAAGTTGTTGTGTTGTAAAGTTGGATTAAATTGGATTGAATTGTAATTTTCTGTCAGCGATCTACATAAGGTACTCTAATGTCAAAGTGGAAGACAAATTTTGAGAAAATACATGAAAAATATATTTAAAAAAAAAAATACTAATATCTTGATTATAGAAGTATTCAACCATTCTCAGGTCATATATTTTCAAGCAGATTTAAGTAAAAACAGTAACTCAGGAACATGCCCTGTCTTCTTGGTAAGCAACTCCAGTGTGTATATTTGGCCTTGTGTTTTCCGGGTTATTGTCCTGCTGAAAGGTGAATTCATCTCCCAGTGTATATTTGGCCTTGTGTTTTCCGGGTTATTGTCCTGCTGAAAGGTGAATTCATCTCCCAGTGTATATTTGGCCTTGTGTTTTCGGGTTATTGTCCTGCTGAAAGGTGAATTCATCTTCCAGTCTCTGGTGCAAAGCAGACTGAACCAGGTTTTCCTCCAGGATGCTGAGCGGTGTTTATTTTTTATCCTGAAAAACTCCCCCGTCCTTAACGAGTACGACCCATAACACAGTGACGGTCGGTACCGTTTAAGGGGGACGATATATAAATATATATTTTAATGAGCACAAACCTTATTTCTATTACAGCATATTGGATGACTGTCATTCATATTCCATTCACCCAGCTCATTGTTATCATCGATAGGTTTAGGCTACGACATAATACTAGAATGTTCCCTGTACCCATCAACCTAGTAGGTGCACACAGGTTGAGAGGATTTTGAGTAATCAAGTGACAGGTGACAGACAGAGACACATTCAATACCTCCTTGTAAGAGGGCCACCATTGTTCCTGTTCCCAAGAAAGCTAAGGTAACTGAGCTAAACGACTACCGCCCCGTAGCACTCACTTCCGTCATCATGAAGTGCTTTGAGAGACTAGTCAAGGACCATATCACCTCCACCCTACCTGACACCCTAGACCCACTCCAATTTGCTTACCGCCCAAATAGGTCCACAGACGATGCAATCTCAACCACACTGCACACTGCCCTAACCCATCTGGACAAGAGGAATACCTATGTGAGAATGCTGTTCATCGACTACAGCTCAGCATTTAACACCATAGTACCCTCCAAGCTCGTCATCAAGCTCGAGACCCTGGGTCTCGACCCCGTCCTGTGCAACTGGGTACTGGACTTCCTGACGGGCCTCCCCCGGTGGTGAGGGTAGGCAACAACATCTCCACCCCGCTGATCCTCAACACTGGGGCCCCACAAGGGTGCGTTCTGAGCCCTCTCCTGTACTCCCTGTTCACCCACGACTGCGTGGCCACGCACGCCTCCAACTCAATCATCAAGTTTGCGGACGACACAACAGTGGTAGGCTTGATTACCAACAACGACGAGACGGCCTACAGGGAGGAGGTGAGGGCCCTCGGAGTGTGGTGTCAGGAAAATAACCTCACACTCAACGTCAACAAAACTAAGGAGATGATTGTGGACTTCAGGAAACAGCAGAGGGAACACCCCCCTATCCACATCGATGGAACAGTAGTGGAGAGGGTAGTAAGTTTTAAGTTCCTTGGCATACACATCACAGACAAACTGAATTGGTCCACTCACACAGACAGCATCGTGAAGAAGGCGCAGCAGCGCCTCTTCAACCTCAGGAGGCTGAAGAAATTTGGCTTGTCACCAAAAGCACTCACAAACTTCTACAGATGCACAATCAAGAGCATCCTGGCGGGCTGTATCACCGCCTGGTACGGCAACTGCTCCGCCCACAACCGTTAGGCTCTCCAGAGGGTAGGGAGGTCTGCACAACGCATCACCGGGGACAAACTACCTGCCCTCCAGGACACCTACATCACCCGATGTTACAGGAAGGCCATAAAGATCATCAAGGACAACAACCACCCGAGCCACTGCCTGTTCACCCCGCTATCATCCAGAAGGCGAGGTCAGTACAGGTGCATCAAAGCTGGGACCGATAGACTGAAAAACAGCTTCTATCTCAAGGCCATCAGACTGTTAAATAGCCATCACTAGCATTGAGTGGCTGCTGCCAACACACTGACTCAACTCCAGCCACTTTAATAATGGGAATTGATGGGAAATGATGTAAATACATCACTAGCCACTTTAAACAACGCTACCTAATATAATGTTTACATACCCTACATTATTCATCTCATATGTATACGTATATACTGTACTCTATATCATCTACTGCATCCTTATGTAATACATGTATCACTAGCCACTTTAACTATGCCACTTTGTTTACATACTCATCTCATATGTACATACTGTACTCGATACCATCTACTGTATCTTGCCTATGCTGCTCTGTACCATCACTCATCCATATATCTTTATGTACATATTCTTTATCCCCTTACACTGTGTATAAGACAGTAGTTTTGGAATTGTTAGTTAGATTACTTGTTGGTTATTACTGTAGCTGATCTAGGGTGTGATCATTAGTCCAACAGTTGCAAATGAGAGTTTCTATTGGACACATTCAGGTGCGTTTATCCGCGTTTCGTTACGTTTGCTTCCATCTAGGAAGTGTTTTTCAACAAGAGTCGGCAGAATGAATACACCCCGGATCACAAACAAACACAGTTCATTTTCATAGTAGCCACATACAAGATGCAAATGATCATGGTGTTTGTATGTAATTCCTTCTCGCGTCGACACCGCTCCTCTCACAATTTTCACTTAGTTTGTGGACTTCAGAGCACAACACAACAGCTGTCTGTGACCAGGCGACAAAAACCTATCCAAGCCAAAACCTTCATACCATAACCACTACACACAGCCTACATAGTTGTCACCATATTAGCTAACGTCATAGTTAACATAGCTACTAGAATTAACGTGTTAGTAAACCCGTTACAATCATGCAGTAGTTACCTCGACATAGAAGAGTTCCAGCATTGGACAGCCTTAGCCAGCTAGCTAGCTAACATAGCATCCTTCTCAGTTTGAGCCGAGTGTTTGAATAAGCTAAACTTGCTAGCTGCGTTCGCTAGCTAAGTAAGTGAAAAAGTCCCAAGAAATATAGCTAGCTCTCTGCCTTGCTTTCGCTTCGCCTTCATTTTTGAAGATATTAAAATTGTTCCAACTATTGTCTCTCAGTCTTTGAGTGAACTACTCACCCCATTTTATCCATGAACTGACAACTTGTCAGTTCATGCTGCAAAAGCTCTGATAGCTTCCGGAGGACATCCTTCAACCTGTCATAATTACTGTGTGGAAGGGGGTAAAAACCCATGAGCCTCCAAGGTTTTGTATTGAAGTCAATGTAACCAGAGGAGGACGGAAGCTAGCTGTCCTCCGGCTACACCATGGTGCTACCACACAGAGTGCTGTTGAGGCTACTGTAGACCTTCATTGCAAAATAGTGTTTTAATCAATTATTTGGTGACATGGGAATGTATTTATACATTTAGCATTTAAAGAAATGTTTCACTATTGATTATTTTATTCACCGAGGAGGATGGTCTTCCCCTTCCTCCTCTCAGGAGCCTCCACTGACCTAACATGATGCAGCCACCACTATGCCTGGAGAGTGGCGTTGTATTGGATTTGCCCCAAACACAACACTTTGTATTCAGGACAAATTGTGAATTGCTTTGCCACATTTTTTTGCAGTATTACTTTAGTGTCTTATAGCAAAAAGGATGCATGTTTTGGAATATTTTTAAAAATTCTGTACAGGCTCCCTTCCTTCTTTCACTCTGTAATTTAGGTTAGTATTGTAGAGTAACTACAATTATGTTGATCCATCCTCAGTTCTCTCCTATCACAGCCATTAAACTCTGGTATTGAGGTTAGTATTGTAGAGTAACTACAATTATGTTGATCCATCCTTAGTTCTCTCCTATCACAGCCATTAAACTCTGTAACTGTTTTAAAGTCACCATTGTCCTCATGATGAATTCCCTGACAGGTTTCCTTCCTCTCCGGCAACTGAGTTAGGAAGGACGCCTGTATCTTTGTAGTGACTGGGTGTATTGATGTGTACACCATGCTCAAAAGGGATACTACCAATAGGCGTTGGAAAACCTCCCTGGTCTTTGTGGTTGAATCTTTGCCTGAAATTCACTTCTTGACTAAGGGACCTTACAGATAATTGTATGTGTGGGGTACAGAGAGGATCATTTAAAAAATCCTGTTAAAACACTATTACTGCACAGAGAGATGGAGAGATGGGGTAGATGGAGAGATGGGGTAGATGGAGAGATGGGGTAGATGGAGAGAAGGGGTAGATGGAGAGAAGGGGTAGATGGAGAGATGGGGTAGATGGAGAAGATGGAGAGATGGGGTAGATGGAGAGATGGGGTAGATGGAGAAGATGGAGAGATGGGGTAGATGGAGAGATGGGAGAGATGGGGTAGATGGAGAGATGGGAGAGATGGGGTAGATGGAGAGATGGGAGAGATGGGGTAGATGGGGTAGATGGAGAGATGGGGTAGATGGAGATGAATGGATGGAGAGATGGGGTAGATGGAGAGATGGGGTAGATGGAGAGATGGGGTATATGGAGAGATGGGGTAGATGGAGAGATGGGGTAGATGGAGAGATGGGGTAGGTGGAGAGAAGGGGTAGGTGGAGAGAAGGGGTAGATGGAGAGAAGGGGTAGATGGAGAGAAGGGGTAGATGGAGAGAAGGGGTAGATGGAGAGAAGGGGTAGATGGAGAGAAGGGGTAGATGGAGAGAAGGGGTAGATGGGGTAGATGGAGAAGATGGAGAGATGGGGTAGATGGAGAAGATGGAGAGATGGGGTAGATGGAGAGATGGGAGAGATGGGGTAGATGGAGAAGATGGAGACATGGGGTAGATGGAGAGATGGGGTAGATGGAGTAGATGAGAGATGGGGTAGATGGAGAGATGGGGTAGATGGAGAGATGGGGTAGATGGAGAGATGGGGTAGATGGAGAGAAGGGGTAGATGGAGAGAAGGGGTAGGTGGAGAGATGGGGTAGGTGGAGAAGATGGAGAGATGGGGTAGATGGAGAACATGGAGAGATGGGGTAGATGAATGGATGGAGAGATGGGGTAGATGGGGTAGATGGGGTAGATGGAGAGATGGGGTAGATGGAGAGATGGAGAGATGGGGTAGGCGGAGAGATGGGGTAGGCGGAGAGATGGGGTAGGCGGAGAGATGGGGTAGGCGGAGAGATGGGGTAGGCGGAGAGATGGGGTAGGCGGAGAGATGGGGTAGATGGACAGATGGGGTAGATGGACAGATGGGGTAGATGGACAGATGGGGTAGATGGACAGATGGGGTAGATGGACAGATGGGGTAGGCGGACAGATGGGGTAGGCGGAGAGATGGGGTAGGCGGAGAGATGGGGTAGGCGGAGAGATGGGGTAGGCGGAGAGATGGGGTAGGCGGAGAGATGGGGTAGGCGGAGAGATGGGGTAGGCGGAGAGATGGGGTAGGCGGAGAGATGGGGTAGGCGGAGAGATGGGGTAGGCGGAGAGATGGGGTAGGCGGAGAGATGGGGTAGATGGAGAGATGGGGTACATGGAGAGATGGAGAGATGGGGTAGGTGGAGAGATGGAGAGATGGGGTAGGTGGAGAGATGGAGAGATGGGGTAGATGGAGAGATGGAGAGATGGGGTAGATGGAGAGATGGAGAGATGGGGTAGATGGAGAGATGGAGAGATGGGGTAGATGGAGAGATGGGGTAGATGGAGAGATGGGGTAGATGGAGAGATGGAGAGATGGGGTAGGCGGAGAGATGGGGTAGGCGGAGAGATGGAGAGATGGGTTAGGCGGAGAGATGGGGTAGGCGGAGAGATGGGGTAGGCGGAAAGATGGGGTAGGCGGAAAGATGGGGTAGGCGGAAAGATGAATAGATGGAGAGATGGGGTAGATGGACAGATGGGGTAGATGGACAGATGGGGTAGATGGACAGATGGGGTAGATGGACAGATGGGGTAGATGGACAGATGGGGTAGATGGACAGATCGGGTAGATGGACAGATGGGGTAGATGGACAGATGGACAGATGAATGGATGGAGAGATGGGGTAGATGGACAGATGGGGTAGGCGGAGAGATGGGGTAGGCGGAGAGATGGGGTAGGCGGAGAGATGGGGTAGGCGGAGAGATGGGGTAGGCGGAGAGATGGGAGAGATGGGGTAGGCGGAGAGATGGGAGAGATGGGGTAGGCGGAGAGATGGGGTAGGCGGAGAGATGGGGTAGGCGGAGAGATGGGGTAGGCGGAGAGATGGGGTAGGCGGAGAGATGGGGTAGGCGGAGAGATGGGGTAGGCGGAGAGATGGGGTAGGCGGAAAGATGGGGTAAATGGAAAGATGAATGGATGGAGAGATGGGGTAGGTGGAGAGATGAATGGATGGAGAGATGGGATAGATGGAGAGATGGGGTAGGCGGAGAGATGGGGTAGGCGGAGAGATGGGGTAGGCGGAGAGATGGGGTAGGCGGAGAGATGGGGTAGGCGGAGAGATGGGGTAGGCGGAGAGATGGGGTAGGCGGAGAGATGGGGTAGGCGGAGAGATGGGGTAGGCGGAGAGATGGGGTAGATGGAGAGATGGGGTAGATGGAGAGATGAATGGATGGAGAGATGGGGTAGATGGGAGAGATGGAGAGATGGGGTAGATGGAGTAGATGGGGTAGATGGGGAGATGGGGTAGGTGGAGAGATGGGGTAGGTGGAGAGATGGGGTAGGTGGAGAGATGAATGGATGGAGAGATGGGGTAGGTGGGAGAGATGGGGTAGATGGAGTAGATGGGGTAGGCGGAGAGATGGGGTAGGTGGAGAGATGGGGTAGATGGAGTAGATGGGGTAGGCGGAGAGATGGGGTAGGTGGAGAGATGGGGTAGGTGGAGAGATGGAGAGATGGGGGTAGATGGAGTAGATGGAGAGATGGGTAGGTGGGAGAGATGGAATGATGGGGTAGGTGGGAGAGATGGAGAGATGGAGTAGATGGAGAGATGGGTAGGTGGGAGAGATGGAGTAGATGGAGAGATGGGTAGGTGGGAGAGATGGAGTAGATGGAGAGATGGGGTAGGCGGAGAGATGGGGTAGGCGGAGAGATGGGGTAGGCGGAGAGATGGGGTAGGCGGAGAGATGGGGTAGGCGGAGAGATGGGGTAGGCGGAGAGATGGGGTAGGCGGAGAGATGGGGTAGATGGAGAGATGGGGTACATGGAGAGATGGAGAGATGGGGTAGGTGGAGAGATGGAGAGATGGGGTAGGTGGAGAGATGGAGAGATGGGGTAGATGGAGAGATGGAGAGATGGGGTAGATGGAGAGATGGGGTAGATGGAGAGATGGAGAGATGGGGTAGATGGAGAGATGGAGAGATGGGGTAGATGGAGAGATGGGGTAGATGGAGAGATGGGGTAGATGGAGAGATGGAGAGATGGGGTAGGCGGAGAGATGGGGTAGGCGGAGAGATGGAGAGATGGGTTAGGCGGAGAGATGGGGTAGGCGGAGAGATGGGGTAGGCGGAGAGATGGGGTAGGCGGAAAGATGGGGTAGGCGGAAAGATGGGGTAGATGGAGAGATGGGGTAGATGGACAGATGGGGTAGATGGACAGATGGGGTAGATGGACAGATGGGGTAGATGGACAGATGGGGTAGATGGACAGATGGGGTAGATGGACAGATGGGGTAGATGGACAGATGGGGTAGATGGACAGATGGGGTAGATGGACAGATGGACAGATGAATGGATGGAGAGATGGGGTAGATGGACAGATGGGGTAGGCGGAGAGATGGGGTAGGCGGAGAGATGGGGTAGGCGGAGAGATGGGGTAGGCGGAGAGATGGGGTAGGCGGAGAGATGGGAGAGATGGGGTAGGCGGAGAGATGGGAGAGATGGGGTAGGCGGAGAGATGGGGTAGGCGGAGAGATGGGGTAGGCGGAGAGATGGGGTAGGCGGAGAGATGGGGTAGGCGGAGAGATGGGGTAGGCGGAGAGATGGGGTAGGCGGAGAGATGGGGTAGGCGGAAAGATGGGGTAAATGGAAAGATGAATGGATGGAGAGATGGGGTAGGTGGAGAGATGAATGGATGGAGAGATGGGATAGATGGAGAGATGGGGTAGGCGGAGAGATGGGGTAGGCGGAGAGATGGGGTAGGCGGAGAGATGGGGTAGGCGGAGAGATGGGGTAGGCGGAGAGATGGGGTAGGCGGAGAGATGGGGTAGATGGAGAGATGGGGTAGATGGAGAGATGGGGTAGATGGAGAGATGAATGGATGGAGAGATGGGGTAGATGGGAGAGATGGAGAGATGGGGTAGATGGAGTAGATGGGGTAGATGGGGAGATGGGGTAGGTGGAGAGATGGGGTAGGTGGAGAGATGGGGTAGGTGGAGAGATGAATGGATGGAGAGATGGGGTAGGTGGGAGAGATGGGGTAGATGGAGTAGATGGGGTAGGCGGAGAGATGGGGTAGGTGGAGAGATGGGGTAGATGGAGTAGATGGGGTAGGCGGAGAGATGGGGTAGGTGGAGAGATGGGGTAGGTGGAGAGATGGAGAGATGGGGGTAGATGGAGTAGATGGAGAGATGGGTAGGTGGGAGAGATGGAATGATGGGGTAGGTGGGAGAGATGGTGTAGATGGAGAGATGGGTAGGTGGGAGAGATGGGGTAGATGGAGAGATGGGTAGGTGGGAGAGATGGAGAGATGGAGTAGATGGAGAGATGGGTAGGTGGGAGAGATGGAGTAGATGGAGAGATGGGTAGGTGGGAGAGATGGAGTAGATGGAGTAGATGGAGAGATGGAGTAGACGGAGAGATGGGGTAGATGGAGAGATGAATGGATGGGAGAGATGGAGAGATGGAGTAGATGGAGAGATGAATGGATGGGGTAGATGGAGAGATGAATGGATGGGAGAGATGGAGTAGATGGAGAGATGGAGTAGATGGAGAGATGGAGTAGATGGAGAGATGGGGTAGATGGAGAGATGAATGGATGGGAGAGATGGAGAGATGGAGTAGATGGAGAGATGAATGGATGGGGTAGATGGAGAGATGGAGTAGATGGAGAGATGAATGGACGGGAGAGATGGAGAGATGAATGGATGGGAGAGATGGAGTAGATGGAGAGATGGAGAGATGGAGTAGATGGAGAGATGGGGTAGATGGAGAGATGAATGGATGGGAGAGATGGAGAGATGGAGTAGATGGAGAGATGAATGGATGGGGTAGATGGAGAGATGAATGGATGGGAGAGATGGAGTAGATGGAGAGATGAATGGATGGGAGAGATGGAGTAGATGGAGAGATGAATGGATGGGAGAGATGGAGAGTGATACCAGTCATACCTCTTTGGTAGACTGATCCTGCAGAGTCTTTACAGTGTTCTGAAGTTCTGAAAAGGAGAAGAAGTAGTGAGCGAAAGACAATAAAGATTATAATATATATATATTTTTAAACATGTTTATTTCAGAGTGGTTACAAAGCAACTCATTTCATATAGTTGTGAAAAGTTGTTTTTCTAATAAATGTTTGCTTAAAATGTTGGAGATGCTTAAATGACAAAATGTCTGAAATGTCACCATCCTACCATCCAGGTATTCCCTTGTCATCTGCACAGCAGACCTGGTCTCCACAGGTTCCATCCACTCCGTCTCTCCGGTCCTCAGACCATCAGCCAGGATCTGACAACCACAACCAGCAACAGGCTTTAAAACACTACATTAGGTCTATAGTGTGATAGCCCAGGCTGAACGGTGTTGCTCACCAGGGTTGGGGTCAATTCCATTTAAAATTCAGAAAGTAATTCCTAATTGAATTTCCTCATTGAAAAGCATTGAAGAGCATTTGAATTGGATTATCAAGTTTACTTCCTGAATTGGCTGGAATTTAAATGGGAATTGACCCCAACCCACATCATTGAAATGTAGGTTTAAAACAGGCTAATAGTGGGATGCCTAAAAAAAAAGGCATTTCAAAGTATTATTTTTGGCACAAACCTGTAGAAACTCCAGCTCCTTGTACAACAGATACATGGGACTTCTCATGTCGCCACTGGACACCTTGATATTCTGCAGGGGGGAGAGGAGTTACCAAGCAGTCCCTCCATCCTGGATACTAGTCTAGATCCGAGAGAAACAGTCCCTCCATCCTGGATACTAGTCTAGATCCGAGAGAAACAGTCCCTCCATCCTGGGTACTAGTCTAGATCTGAAAGAAACAGTCCCTACATCCTGGGTACTAGTCTAGATCTGAGAGAAACAGTCCCTCCATCCTGGGTACTAGTCTAGATCCGAGAGAAACAGTCCCTCCATCCTGGGTACTAGTCTAGATCCGAGAGAAACAGTCCCTACATCCTGGGTACTAGTCTAGATCCGAGAGAAACAGTCCCTACATCCTGGGTACTAGTCTAGATCCGAGAGAAACAGTCCCTACATCCTGGGTACTAGTCTAGATCCGAGAGAAACAGTCCCTACATCCTGGGTACTAGTCTAGATCCGAGAGAAACAGTCCCTCCATCCTGGGTACTAGTCTAGATCCGAGAGAAACAGTCCCTCCATCCTGGGTACTAGTCTAGATCTGAGAGAAACAGTCCCTCCATCCTGGGTACTAGTCTAGATCCGAGAGAAACAGTCCCTACATCCTGGGTACTAGTCTAGATCTGAGAGAAACAGTCCCTACATCCTGGGTACTAGTCTAGATCCGAGAGAAACAGTCCCTCCATCCTGGGTACTAGTCTAGATCCGAGAGAAACAGTCCCTACATCCTGGGTACTAGTCTAGATCCGAGAGAAACAGTCCCTCCATCCTGGGTACTAGTCTAGATCCGAGAGAAACAGTCCCTCCATCCTGGGTACTAGTCTAGATCCGAGAGAAACAGTCCCTACATCCTGGGTACTAGTCTAGATCCGAGAGAAACAGTCCCTCCATCCTGGGTACTAGTCTAGATCCGAGAGAAACAGTCCCTACATCCTGGGTACTAGTCTAGATCTGAGAGGGTTGGAGAGTTGTAAGCAGGGGTTGGAACCGGGTTCAAGGAAGAAAGAAAAATTATAATTGAGGAACAGAATCAGAATGAAAGTGATCTATACTGTTCAGGATGAGAACAGTTATTTTTAAAGCATAGAACAGGTTAAAAACATTCATTTTTTTCCATTCCCACAAAAACACAAAGTCCTCAGAGTAAAAAATCAAATAAAAAACATGGAAGATGATACAAACATACATGGAGAACCAAGAGGAAATGAAGAAAACAGCTGGACTCCAGACCTACCCTACCGTTCAACAGTTTGGGGTCACTTAGAAAGGTCCTTGTTCTTGAATGAAAAGCACTTTTTTTTTGTCCATTAAAATAACATCAAATTGATCAGAAATACAGGGTAGACATTGTTAATGTTGTAAATGACTATTGGAGCTGGAAACGGCTGATTTTTAATGGACACACTGTGGCCAGTAGCCAGAGGGGGGGGGGGGGGCTACAGTAGCCGACGGTTCGGAGGGGGGAGGGGCTACAGTAGCCAACGGTTTGGAGGGGGGGAGGGGCTACAGTAGCCTACGGTTCGGAGGGGGGAGGGGCTAGAGTAGCCTACGGTTCGGAGGGGGGAGGGGCTAGAGTAGCCTACGGTTCGGAGGGGGGAGGGGCTACAGTAGCCTACGGTTCGGAGGGGGGAGGGGCTACAGTAGCCTACGGTTCGGAGGGGGGAGGGGCTACAGTAGCCTACGGTTCGGAGGGGGGAGGGGCTACAGTAGCCTACAGTTCGGAGGGGGGAGGGGCTACAGTAGCCTACGGTTCGGAGGGGGGAGGGTAGCCTACTGATGTTACAAGCGTGATTCAGATTTCTTCATTTGAGTAGACTGGATACATTTTTCCAATGCTAGTTAAGGACACTATAGTGATCACGTTTCACGTTGGATTTATTAAACTACAAAAAAGTTTTTTTTTTACATTTTAATTCTGGTGCCGCTCTGCACACACAAGCTTAGCTAGCTACCTCTGGTCCAACGTTAAGCCAACTGTCTGAAGTTCCAAGACATTCCTTCATAGAAGCCGCTCATCTGTGGGACTAACTCAGATCCTGATTGTCATAAGAAGCGCTTCAAGCCCAAGCCTCCTCATCCACCCTCTCTCGTCCCAATTTCAACAGTTACTTTTTTTTTAATTTCAAATGTCAACCGGTTCAGAACTTTATTCCTCCAGTCGAAACAGTGGAAAAGAATAAATTAATATTGGTTCCAACCCCTTGGTACTACGCAATATGCTGCCACCTTTACACCTATCCAACCCGGCAGATCTACACAAATGCCCAGGGTGTAGGGGCCAGGGGTTGATTTGGGTTGCAAGCCCAAGTGTAACTCACCAGAGTGGCCATGGAGGAGAGAGGTGGAGTCTCCAGGATCGTCTCCACGTGGCTCCATCTGAAGTCCACTGTGACACTGCTCTGAGATTCGATAGTCGTGTTCTCCACCACTGTAGACCCAAACAGGCTGTACTGGGCTGTGCCTCTTGCAACCATCTGGGAAGGAGAAGGACAGGGAATCAAGGAAGTGATACAGACCACATAGACAGTCTGGGTGTTGAGTAGGTCTGTTTCACATAATTAAATACATATATGAATGGAGGACAACATCAGAAAAGCAGTAAACGCAGCAGTATACCTAGCTCAACACTGAGTCTCAGCCAGTCTGCAGTATACCTAGCTCAACACTGAGTCTCAGCCAGTCAGCAGTATACCTAGCTCAACACTGAGTCTCAGCCAGTCTGCAGTATACCTAGCTCAACACTGAGTCTCAGCCAGTCTGCAGTATACCTAGCTCAACACTGAGTCTCAGCCAGTCTGCAGTATACCTAGCTCAACACTGAGTCTCAGCCAGTCTGCAGTATACCTATAGCTCAACACTGAGTCTCAGCCAGTCTGCAGTATACCTAGCTCAACACTGAGTCTCAGCCAGTCTGCAGTATACCTAGCTCAACACTGAGTCTCAGCCAGTCTGCAGTATACCTAGCTCAACACTGAGTCTCAGCCAGTCTGCAGTATACCTAGCTCAACACTGAGTCTCAGCCAGTCTGCAGTATACCTAGCTCAACACTGAGTCTCAGCCAGTCTGCAGTATACCTAGCTCAACACTGAGTCTCAGCCAGTCGGCAGTATACCTAGCTCAACACTGAGTCTCAGCCAGTCAGCAGTATACCTATAGCTCAACACTGAGTCTCAGCCAGTCGGCAGTATACCTAGCTCAACACTGAGTCTCAGCCAGTCAGCAGTATACCTATAGCTCAACACTGAGTCTCAGCCAGTCAGCAGTATACCTATAGCTCAACACTGAGTCTCAGCCAGTCGGCAGTATACCTAGCTCAACACTGAGTCTCAGCCAGTCAGCAGTATACCTATAGCTCAACACTGAGTCTCAGCCAGTCTGCAGTATACCTAGCTCAACACTGAGTCTCAGCCAGTCGGCAGTATACCTAGCTCAACACTGAGTCTCAGCCAGTCAGCAGTATACCTATAGCTCAACACGGAGTCTCAGCCAGTGGGCAGTATACCTAGCTCAACACTGAGTCTCAGCCAGTCGGCAGTATACCTAGCTCAACACTGAGTCTCAGCCAGTCGGCAGTATACCTAGCTCAACACTGAGTCTCAGCCAGTGGGCAGTATACCTAGCTCAACACTGACAGTCTTAGCCAGGGAAATATCAGAGAAACAGGAGGGACTAGGAGCTAGGCTTTACCATGGACGGATGATGTCTTCTCTTGTGTTCCTGTTTCAGCTCATCTAAGGTGATGAATGCGCCCTTGTCCACAGTTGAACCTGAACATGTACGATAAACAACATGAAAGATGCATCATCTATTGAAACCATGAATTTCAATGTTTATGACACGAGCTCTTAAATGAATACACGTCTCTACACTCTGGCCCTTACCTGCACACGTGACGGCGTATAGCTTGACCCCAGAGACTTTGTTGCCGGTGCAGGCGGTCTCCGCTCCTAGCCAGGTGGTACCAGCAGGGTCGGCCATGTCACAACGTACCCAGAGAGGGAGCAGGGGGGCTGGGGAGACCGCTGGAGGGAGCAGGTCGGCTGGGGACACCGCTGGAGATACAATGCTGTTCTGAGACATTGTGTACCAAGACAACAGCTGCCTGTAAGCAGAGAACACAGCTCAACATCTGAACAGATATAGCGACACACAGACAGGGTGCTATTACCATGGTTTCATATGCCATATTAATACAATTGTAAAATGTAAAAACACAACTAACACTAGAAGAACAACAAGATGGAGGAGAAGAACAACAAGATGGAGGAGGAGATGGAGGAGAACAACAATAAGATGGAGGAGGAGAACAACAACAAGATGGAGGAGGAGAACGAGAACAACAACAAGATGGAGGAGAAGAACAACAACAAGATGGAGGAGGAGATGGAGGAGAAGAACAACAAGATGGAGGAGGAGATGGAGGAGAACAACAATAAGATGGAGGAGGAGAACAACAACAAGATGGAGGAGGAGAACGAGAACAACAACAAGATGGAGGAGAAGAACAACAAGATGGAGGAGGAGATGGAGGAGAACAACAACAAGATGGAAGAGGAGAACAACAACAAGATGGAGGAGGAGAACAACAACAAGATGGAGGAGAAGAACAACAACAAGATGGAGGAGAACAACAACAAGATGGAAGAGGAGAACAACAACAAGATGGAGGAGGAGAACAACAACAAGATGGAGGAGGAGAACAACAACAAGATGGAGGAGAAGAACAACAAGATGGAGGAGGAGATTGAGGAGAACAACAACAAGATGGAAGAGGAGAACAACAACAAGATGGAGGAGGAGAACAACAACAAGATGGAGGAGAAGAAGAACAACAAGATGGAGGAGAACAACAACAAGATGGAGGAGGAGAAAATGGAGGAGGAGAACAACAACAAGATGGAAGAGGAGAACAACAACAAGATGGAGGAGGAGAACAACAACAAGATGGAGGAGAAGAAGAACAACAAGATGGAGGAGAAGAAGAACAACAAGATGGAGGAGAACAACAACAAGATGGAGGAGGAGAACAACAACAAGATGGAGGAGGAGAAAATGGAGGACAACAACAACAAGATGGAGGAGGAGAAGATGGAGGAGGAGAACAACAACAAGATGGAGAACAACAAGATGGAGTAGGAGAACAACAAGATGGAGGAGGAGAACAACAACAAGATGGAGGAGGAGAAGATGGAGAAGAAGAACAACAAGATGGAGGAGGAGACCTTGCTTTCATGATGGTGAGAGGCTGTGGCCCCAACTCTATCTTGACTTCATGATTTGTCTCATCGTCAGAGTGCGTCTCATCGTCAGAGTGCGTCTCATCCATTTTGTCATCTTCATGGTCGATCTGTGGGGCCTTGTCACACGACGACACAGTAAAATAGCGGATCAATATTCGAACGATTGGGTGAATTGATTGTCTAATGGAAATACAGTATACAATAATACAAAATGAATCATGCAAAGATACTCAATAATAAATTGAGTGGATTGATTGTAAATCTCTTCAATGGAGCAGAACTTACCGTTTTCTCACAGATGAAGACTGGTCTGTCACCAGTGTAGATGTTGTGGAGATGTTTCCCTCCATTCACTCTCAGTATCTGGACGTCTTCGTCATATATACAGGAGTCTTTGCAGTCATCTTGAAGAGACCTAAAAATCATAAATGCATAAAATAAATTAACATTGCTGATTGGCTGAACCAGTATCTGGGTACACAACCCAATCAAGCCGCACTGCTTCTTAACACAGCGCGCATCCAACCCGGAAGCCAGCCGCACCAATGTGTCGGAGGAAACACTGTGCACCTGGCTACCTTGGTGAGCACGCACTGCGCCCGGCCCGCCACAGGAGGCGCTGGTGCGCGATGAGGCAAGGATATCCCTACCAGGATATCCACTAATGTGATTTTAGCTTCTAAAATGTGAGATTTGGGTTTTCATAGCCTCCATACTGACTCTGTACCGGTAGCCCCTGTATATAGCCTCCATACTGACTCTGTACCGGTAGCCCCTGTATATAGCCTCCACATTGACTCTGTACCGGTACCCCCTGTATATAGTCTCCACATTGACTCTGTACCGGTACCCCCTGTATATAGCCTCCACATTGACTCTGTACTGGTGCCCCCTGTATATAGCCTCCACATTGACTCTGTACCGGTACCCCCTGTATATAGTCTCCACATTGACTCTGTACCGGTACCCCCTGTATATAGCCTCCACATTGACTCTGTACCGGTACCCCCTGTATATAGTCTCCACATTGACTCTGTACCGGTACCCCCTGTATATAGCCTCCACATTGACTCTGTACCATAACACCCCGTATATAGCCTCCACATTGACTCTGTACCAGTGCCCCCTGTATATAGCCTCCACATTGACTCTGTACCGGTGCCCCCTGTATATAGCCTCCACATTGACTCTGTACCGGTGCCCCCTGTATATAGCCTCCACATTGACTCTGTACTGGTACCCCCTGTATATAGTCTCCACACTGACTCTGTACCATAACACCCTGTATATAGCCTCCACATTGACTCTGTACTGGTACCCCCTGTACATAGCCTCCACATTGACTCTGTACCGTAATACCCTGTATATAGCCTCCACATTGACTCTGTACTGGTACCCCCTGTACATAGCCTCCACATTGACTCTGTACTGGTACCCCCTGTATATAGCCTCCACATTGACTCTGTACTGGTACCCCCTGTATATAGTCTCCACACTGACTCTGTACCATAACACCCTGTATATAGCCTCCACATTGACTCTGTACCGGTACCCCCTGTATATAGCCTCCACATTGACTCTGTACCGGTACCCCCTGTATATAGCCTCCACATTGACTCTGTACCGGTACCCCCTGTATATAGCCTCCACATTGACTCTGTACCGGTACCCCCTGTATATAGTCTCCACATTGACTCTGTACCGTAACCCCCTGTATATAGCCTCCACATTGACTCTGTACTGGTACCCCGTGTATACAGCCTCCACATTGACTCTGTACCGGTACCCCCTGTATATAGCCTCCACATTTGACTCTGTACCGTCTGAAGGGAGAGAGACAGCTATAGTATTAGCAGACGTTAGTTATGCAGTTATTACCCCAGTATGTGGTTTACTCCAGAGGAAGATTTTTCGTAATTCTGTAAAAAAAAATATATATAATTATCGAGTCTCTACTGGAAGCCTGGTGGTGTTTATTCTAGTGGTGAAGATAATTTAACACCATGTCGAGCTTCGCTGCCAAACCCATACGCCTAATATTTAACATTGAGGAAATGTGAGCATAATCATTATTTTAGCGATCCGTGTTAGATATCCCTCCTAATGAAAAGCACACCCCGTCCTGCCGGTATGAGCTGCTGGACACCACACTTGAACGTGATATGCGTTTATGGATGAGAATGTGAACTTGCCATTTCCAAAAATGAGCTCAGTAGAGATGATCTGCTTTGCGATCGGTTGCCTATGCCAACTGCCAGGATTTAATTAAATATGCCTAGACATTATACTTTATTGCGCATGTAATTAAACGGACATTTGGCTATGTTCAACTTCAATTCATTGGCAGAAAACGTGCATCAGACAAAACATTTTTTTTATTTTTTTATTATGATTTTGTCTCTGGCTTGCAAAGCACATAAATTCACTGTCGGCTTGGCCTTATATGTAGGCTAGCATACTGATGGTGGAGTAACAGCTGAGCCCGAATACACTTTCAATTTACACCTACATCTCTGTCTTCACTGTTCCCTTCTTGCGCAATTCATGTATCTCCGCTTGCCTCTCTCTCGTCCATCCTCTGGCTATATAAATACATTTGATTTGTATTCCTCTTATACACTGTTGCCACAAAGTTGGAAGCACAAAATAGTCTATAATGGAATTGTTGGCTTTTGCTTTACGATTTCACCCTTCATTGGAACTAAAAGGGGGCCTAGACCCTTATTCCTCCTCCGCCAAACTTTACAGTGGACACTATGCAATGATTAGCTAACTCAGCTAACTAGCTAACGAAGTACAGAATAACAAACAGGTAGTCAGTCACACATTTGAAAATCGATAACTCACCGAAGCATTTTCGAAAACTGTACAACATCGGCGATGATCTTGGAGCCCATTTCATTTGGGTTGATAGTTACCGAAATAGTACGTTAGTTGGTGTTTTGAAGTCAGAAAAATACAAAATAAAAGACTGAACTTTGACGTTCGCGCCAAAACAGCCAGTGAACCCTTGACGTCATCAGTCTACACGACGAACACAAACTATTTTTAATATATTATTATTTATTTTTTTACAAAGACGAGTAAGAAAATAATACGTATTTTTACACAACTGTCCCGTGTGGTAGTTATATTTAAGAAAGAAAAAAAATATATATATATTTGATTCCAGGAAATAATTACATGAAAGTAGTCCGGTCACCAACTTGTTTCCTCCGCCGTACTGCGCAGTAGGGACCTATGTAATCTCATGTATAAAAATAGTTTTAGCCGTTGTATAGTATTTCAAGTTCGATATATTAAAATGTTTATAACATGAAAGAGTACGTATATTGATTTAGAATCGAAAAACATGCCTCTGTGTAGTATTGAATTCATTGAACGTTTCAGTTTTTGTCGGAAGTGTGACGTTTTCTTTGTCGGAAGCATATGTCCTGTGAGTTGCATTACCAACTTCCTTTTCTACTGTGGCCGCCATTGAGTAAGGAGCGTGGTTCGTCGGCGAGCCGAGACTAAAACATAAAAATGGTGAGAATCCTAGCTTTTTGTATCAGCAAATACTATTTAACATTAGCAATCAATCGAAATTGCAAAAAAAGACAGACTTCTCTCGCCAATATGTTTGTTTAGGCAATACAATTTAACACATTTTACGGAGAATCTGAAGGAAGTTGATACGAGGAGCCATTTTGTCTGCAATGTTCTAAGCCAAGTCACACGTGTGCTTTTCCTTTCAACCACAGGCCGTATTTGATAAAATAGACGAAGTTCGTAAACCAGTACACATTTCTTCACGCAACTGCTTTGAATATGTACTTGGTAAACTATAGATCACGTACACATTTGCGTAAGCTAGTCAGCTGCAGATAATTAATCCAAAGATCACACATTTTCTGGTTAGCGTGGTACCTAGCTACTAGCATGGTGGCTAGCGGGACTGAGAGAGAGAAAAAAATACGTGGTATTTTACATGTACTTGCTATGATGGTGTAATTTGCGTCCTACTTTGCGATCAGTCGACAAATGCCTATTGTCATATGCTGGCGCAAGTGAATGACGACAACTGAGTCTGAGCAAGATGACCATTAAACTACATGCAGCTAGCTAACGTTAATCATCCGACACGCTACATGCGATTAGGTACATTGTAAGAATTTTGCGTAACATGCATCTGATTTTGACCGTGTTCTCCCACAGGCTTGTGCCCGGCCTTTAATCTCGATCTACTCCGAGAAAGGAGAAAGCTCAGGCAAAAATGTTGTCATGCCTGCGGTGTTCAAGGCTCCCATCCGCCCCGACATTGTCAACTTCGTGCACACCAACATGCGCAAGAACAGTCGTCAGCCTTATGCCGTCAGCGGACTGGCAGGTGAGTGATCGTTTGAACATTTATTCAATCAAATAAGCAATTTCTTTGGATACAGGTGAAAAGCTTTGGTGATGAGTTTTAACTTCGGTCCGTGTTTCTGAAACCTGATTATACTAGAAGTTCTGAAGGGCTTTCACCTGTACAACTGGACAAAATATGTCAACACATGGGAACTGTGTTGGTTTCATGGTCTGAAAAAAAAAAAGGATCCCAGAATGTTGCCATACTCATAACTTATTTCTCATGTTCTGCGTGAGGCGAATGGTCGTCACACCAGATACTGACTGGTTTTCTGATCCATGCCTAACTTTATTTTTAATGGATCATAAACAACAGGTGCAGATCTGTTTTCCCAGGCCTGTGAAATCCATAGATTAGGGCCTAATTCATATATTTTTTTTTAAATTGACGGATGTCTTTTATATGAACAAACTCATTGTTACATTATATATGTTTTATTTGGGATATATATCTAATGGTTGTAATGTTTGTGTGTTCCAGGTCACCAGACCAGTGCTGAGTCCTGGGGTACAGGCAGAGCTGTGGCCCGTATCCCCCGTGTGAGGGGAGGTGGAACCCACCGCTCCGGCCAGGGAGCCTTCGGCAATGTATCCTCTCGGACAGTTTAGCCCTTCAAGGATACGTTTACTTTTTATATTTTGGACTCAAATGGCATGTTATAGAACTGTCCAATAGACTTCCTCGTCCTCCTGCTGCATTATGGGAGCTTGTTTAAAACTGAACCTTTACTCTAAAATACAGCCTTTTACAAACTGAAACTATAGTGACGCAGGTCTTTAGATTTTGTGCACATGAAATGGTTAATTCTGAACTTTATCTGCAATGTTAAATTGGATTTGGTGGCACTCAAGTGGGTTCCACTATCCAGCTTTTCTCTGTATTCCGCGTGTAGAAAGGAGGGAGAGGTAAGCACTTAATTAAGTCGCCCCCGAAAAAAGTAATCAACATTTCAGGAGGACACATTTTCTTGTGTACAACCTCTAAAGACCTGTACCATGACACTTCGCTGTTTCAAAAAGCACATGTTCAATCACATGATATTTTCATCCCAAATACAGATTTTTTTTAAATATGTTTTTAAATAAATGTACGATATGTTTTCCTTTATATTGTTCACCATGTCTCTAATGTCTGTGTTCATTAGGGCTCATCTCAACAAAACGTTTTTGCAATCGACTTCTTAAGTCTTATTGTACAAATACGAGTGGCACCTAATTGTTTGTATTTTCATCCATTTGTGTTGCCTAATGAACGCAGCCCATGTAGATGGTAGTTATATAGACACTCCCGAGGCTTGCAGTGATGGTGTAATTTGCGTCCTACACTGTGATCAGTGACGTTATGCCTGATGTCATATACTGGCACAAGTGGCTGACGAACCTTGAGTCTGAGCAAGATACTCGCAAAAAACATTTTAGGGCCTGTTTCCCCGAACGAAAAACAGTCATTACTGGTTAAACGTGTCCAGTAATCAAGTTCTTTGAAGAAGCCATGTCTCTTCGTCCGTTTAGCTCGTTGCATTTCCTTGACCCACCCCCCCTGTGACTGTAGATGTGTCGTGGAGGTCGCATGTTCGCGCCCACCAAGACGTGGCGCCGCTGGCACCGCAGGATCAACACCACCCAGAAGCGTTACGCCATCTGCTCCGCTCTGGCCGCCTCCGCCCTGCCCGCTCTCGTCATGTCCAAAGGTACGCCTCCTGTCATCCTTTCATGCAGCACAGTTCGTTTTTTATTTTGTTATTCTTTTTCATCAGTGTTATGGTCCCTAATATATATATATATCTCATTTAATCTTAAACATTGGAGAATAATTTTTTACTTCAATTTATGTAGCCTGATATCTATGATAAACGTATTACCGATCTAAACGTCATGTTCCTATTATAAGTGTAGCGAGAGAGAGACATGATCACGCTGCTACGTCATACTGGACGGATATCAACCTGCTTGAACACCCAGTAACTCAGATAATGCATTAAAACGGGAAATGACCCAGAGAATCGTCGGATCGAACAGTCACTCGGATGCACAAACGCGATATGACGTTCAGCGTGTGGGGGAACCGTTGCTTTTTTTTTTGCTGTATACGAGCTGGTGTCTGGAGTACTATGTGACTAACGATTGATAAATTATGAATACTTGGTATTTATCCACGTTTTTAATGAGTGGCATCCCATAGTACATGGAATATACAGCATGAAATAATACTTTGTACCTTTTAAACCCCCCCAACAAAATAAAATCCAAATTAGTGCTTGTGACAATCACACGCTTTTAAAATGTTGATCCATAAGACTTGCGATGATGGTGTAATTTGCGTCTGACTCTGTGTGCAGTGATGGTTTGCCGACTGTCTTGTAGCTGGCACGGTGGGTTGACGAGATAATAATTCTGAGCAAGCTGTCTTAATGTGCCTCTACCAGAGAAGCTGTACGCGTATACTGGACTAGTAGCCATTAGTGTTGCGCGGTGCACACCGAAACGGCAGTGCTTTTCAATATTAGAACACGGGAAAAATGGTTTCGGTACTAGAATTTGTTACTTTCATTGGTTACGTTAAATGTCACTTATCATATACGGCTCGAGTTTGTCTGAATCTTCTCGGAGGGGGGGGCGTATTTAGCTAGCCAGGTTTTAGTTTGTCTGAATCTTCTCAGGGGGGGCGTATTTAGCTAGCCAGGTTTTTAGTTTGTCTGAATCTATTTAGCTAGCCAAGCAACTGACGCGCTGGCGACAATAGAACGTCATTACCTTCAGACCGACAGGAGGATACAATTCTGATCAAAATAACACGTAGAATTAGAACATAAAGCAACTGTACAACAATCTGAAGCCTCTCCCTCCTCCAGGACACCGCATCGAGGAGATCCCAGAGGTTCCCCTGGTGGTTGACGACAAAGTGGAGGGTTACAAGAAGACTAAAGAGGCCGTGCTGCTGCTGAAGAAACTCAAAGCCTGGAACGACATCAAGAAGGTTTGTAAATGGCTAGTGTTGACACTGTCTCTCTCTGGTCATCGCTGACCTGCGTACACGTTGTACTGTGTACAGTGACGTGAAGCTGTGATGAGGTTCCACTTCAGGTCCGTGTTTCTGAATCCTGATTTCTAATGGAAGTCCTGAGCATGAATACTGATATTAGCGAGATAAAAGCACAGCTGTTGTCTCCTTCTGTTGACTTAAGGTGCTAAGTGTGTGTGTGTCCTCTCTGTGTGTGTGCGTGCAGGTGTACGCGTCACAGCGCATGCGAGCTGGCAAAGGTAAGATGAGGAATCGCAGGCGTATCCAACGCAAAGGACCGTGCATCATCTACAACCAGGACCAAGGTGTCACCAAGGCCTTCAGAAACATCCCTGGTATGTACTGGCTAGAGGGGACCCTGGGGGGAGGGGGCAAGAAGGAACCCTGGGGGGGCGGGCAATGGAAGTTCTGATTCCCATTCAGGTCCATGTTCGTGAAAATCAGAAGTTCTGAGCCCAACCTGATATCAGTCATGATGGTTTAATATTATGTTTTTGTG
Source organism: Oncorhynchus mykiss (assembly GCF_013265735.2). NCBI lineage: Eukaryota > Metazoa > Chordata > Actinopteri > Salmoniformes > Salmonidae > Oncorhynchus > Oncorhynchus mykiss. The sequence continues at coordinate 2,589,577 of NC_050570.1, read as the reverse complement.
TAGGACCAAAACCAATACAAAAATCAATAGTTCTAACTATTTCTCTAATATAATGTTTATTTACTTATTCGTGTCTGGTGTCATTTTCCTCTGTAGATTTGCGCATCTGCTAAATGATCGGCATGTTTACTCGTTGTGTATTTGCCGCTCTTTCACCCAGGCATCACCCTGCAGAACGTGAACAAGCTGAACCTGCTGAGGCTCGCCCCCGGAGGTCACGTTGGTCGGTTCTGTATCTGGACCGAGTCCGCCTTCCGCAAGCTGGATCAGCTCTACGGGACCTGGCGCAAGTCTGCCTCTCTCAAGGTGGACTACAAGTGAGTAGAACGGGCGTTACGCGGCGCCCCAGCCGGTTTAAAGAAAAAACCGGTTGACGTTAGTAATCTGGCGTTGTAGTGAGCCAGAGTTTCAGTGACAGTTATTTAATTTCTACGGTGATGAGCTTCTACTTCGGTCCGTGTTTCTGAATCCTGATATCTACCAGAAGTTCTGAGTTTTTAACGAGTGGTCTGTTGCTAAACCACATGCTGCTTCCTAACAGAGGTACTGTTGTAGTCTGACCCCTGTCCTGTCTCCTCCAGTCTGCCCATGCACAAGATGACCAACACAGATCTGAGCAGGATCCTGAAGAGTGAGGAGATCCAGAAAGCACTCCGTGCACCAAAGTAAGCCCCCCCCCCCTCCCCGGTTCGCTTTATATTGTACAGTGCATTGTGGGTATTGTAGTACGTTATGCTTCGCGGTGACATTGAAGCCATGATGAGGTTCCACTTCAGGTCCGTGTTTCTGAATCCTGATTTTAATTGGAGTCCTGAGCACGACCAGATTGCATCCCCCCCATTCCCAACATAGTGCACTGCATTTGATCACGGCCAAGTTGCCTTGGATCTAAAGTAGTGCACTATTTAGGGAATGTTGTGCCTCTTGGGATGCTCCTATTCTCAACACATCGACCACAAAATATCAACAGATTTTCACCTCCTACTAACCCCGGTCTCTCGTGTCTCCTCACAGCAAGAAGATCAGGCGCAGAGTCCTGAAGAAGAACCCCCTGAAGAACCTGAGAATAATGATGAAGCTGAACCCCTACGCCAAGACAGCCAGACGTCAAGCCATCCTGCTGCATGACCCGGCTGTGAGTAGAACACCAAAATGGCCGACCGTGGCGCTCTGTAACATAGAAAAGACCTGTATAATAGGGAAACTGGACCCAAGATGGCCGATGGCTATTTGTTGCATAGAAAGACCTGTATAATAGGGAAACTGGACCCAAGACTCGTATTGTAGCACTCTCGACTACTCGCATCAGTACCATCTGTGTACATTAACCCTGCCCAGGTCCTGTCTATATGAGTGTCTCTCTCTACACACAGATCAAGGCCAAGATGCTGAAGCCCAAGAAGAAGCCGGCCAAGAAGCCAGCCCCCGCCAAGGCAGCCCCCACCAAGGCAGCCCCCAAAAAGGCATAAATCAGCTCTTCTAACAGACGGTGGCGTTCAGATGGTTTCAAATAAAATCTAAACAAAAGTCCTAGTTGTCTATTTATTTAATCAGGAATACAGCCTGGTTGCCGCTCTTGACTCGTGGATTTGTCATGTGTGGCGTGACAATGAATGTACATGAAGCCACAAACCGATCAGGGACCCTTCATTCGTTTGAGTGCGACCGTTTGTCAGTAATTTTAAAAGCTACGATGGAACAATTTTCAGGTACTGTTTATTATATATTATACCACATAGCATCATTTAGACCGTTTTACAGAGGATGGTCCCAGTCTGGATGTAAACCGCTAGCCTGGGTCCCAGTCTGGATGTAAACCGCTAGCCTGGGTCCCAGTCTGGATGTAAACCGCTAGCCTGGGTCCCAGTCTGTAAACAGCCTTTACAATTATACAGCTTTTCAAATCGCACAACTTAAATGCCACCATTTTTTTTATCGGGGAACTGCTGTCAGGTCTGAACGGTGACCTCTGGGGGTCTAAACTCAAAGGAAGGTCTGCTGCTTCTAGTTGTCATTTTAAATGTGCCCAATTTAAGACTCTGGACAACCAGGCGTTCCTAACTAATCCGCGACCTTTTCATCAAACGATTATAAAGTCCTCAAGCGGATGGGGAGCTTCTCCGCACAGCCATTTCCAGAGATCTTCGATCGGTTTCAAGTCCAGGGTTTGGCTGGACCACTCAAGGACATTTAAGGGCCAGTTTCCCAGACCCAATTAAGCCTAGTCCTGTTACTAAAATGCACTTTCAATGGAAATTCTCCAGGGCTAAGCTTAATCTGGGTCCCAAGAACCTGCCCCAAGATTTGTCCCAAAGCCACTCCTGCGTTGTCTTGGTTGTGTGCTTGGGATCATTGACGGTAGCTGCCTTGACTTAGGGTCATTTAAAAAAAAAATGGGATTAAATCTATTTTAGAATAAGGCTGTAATGTAACAGTGTGGAAAAAGGCTGAATACTTTCCAAATGCCACTATTTAAGATAAAACAAGGGAGGAGTGAACAGACAAACTCATTCCATGGAGGACTGACACCTTTTGATGTAGTAGGATATTTCCTAAAACAGTCTGGCAAGTAGGCTTTAAAGTATCTGTCTAGTCTGGCAAGTAGGCTATACAGTACCTGTCTAGTCTGGCAAGTAGGCTTTAAAGTACCTGTCTAGTCTGGCAAGTAGGCTTTACAGTACCTGTCTAGTCTGGCAAGTAGGCTTTACAGTACCTGTCTAGTCTGGCAAGTAGGCTATACAGTACCTGTCTAGTCTGGCAAGTAGGCTATACAGTACCTGTCTAGTCTGGCAAGTAGGCTATACAGTACCTGTCTAGTCTGGCAAGTAGGCTATACAGTACCTGTCTAGTCTGGCAAGTAGGCTATACAGTACCTGTCTAGTCTGGCAAGTAGGCTATACAGTACCTGTACATCCAGTGTTTTGTTCCTTGCTCCTAGGTGGCAGGCCTTTATAGTCAGAGGAGAACCCTATTTAGAGACAGTGGGGAAGGACAACCCTATTTAGAGACAGTGGGGGAGGTGGCAGACAGCAATAATATTCTATTAGGGGGGGGGGCAGTGATTGCTCAGACAGTTTCCCAAGCTTAAATATTGTCTTTATTAAAACAGCAGACCTACATACTGTCCTTATTAAAACAGCAGACCTACATACTGTCCTTATTAAAACAGCAGACCTACATACTGTCCTTATTAAAACAGCAGACCTACCTAGTCATAGAGGATAACCCAATTTAGAGGTGGTGTTTAAAGTGGCAGACATTTCTTAAAGTCAGGTTGGTCACTTCCTGTTTGGTTCATTGTGAATACCACCCCGATGAAACAAAGCAATTCTGTTTGAATACAGGCTATGAGTGTTTGGCTAAGCAGGTGTGTGTCCCAATATCTCCTTAAGTGTACACTTGTTTGCTGCTTCCCCAAGAAAATTGGATTGGTGGAAGCATGAGCTAGTGGGAGTTTCCACCACTTTCAAATCATTGAAAGGGAAGTGAACAAGTGGACACTTTGGTCGGAAGGAGAGCTAATTGGGACGTAACCAAGGTGTATAGAAGGGCCGTCACATGCCCACACTGTGTGTTGGGGTGACTGGCTGGTTGAGTCCAATGGTGCTACACAGCCAGCCTGCAAAGTCCACCTCCTCTGCCTCCGACTGTTTGATGAATTGATGAACCTGGAGAGAGATGTCAGTCAAGAGAGACATGGTTACTATTACTGGATTTTCATTACATTAACCAGGAAGTCCTGACACCAAGGGGTCTTTATTTAACCAGGAAGTCCTACTGACACCAAGGTCTATTTTACAGACGAGCTGTAAATTACACAAATGCAAGCAGTAATAACATATGGTAACCCTTTATACATAACCCTAACCCTAAATACATATCCCTAACCCTTTATACATAACCCTAAATACATAACCCTAACCCTTTATACATAACCCTAACCCTTTATACATAACCCTAAATACATAACCCTAACCCTAAATACATAACCCTAACCCTTTATACATAACCCTAAATGCATAACCCTTTATACATAACCATAACCCTAAATACATAACCCTAACCCTTTATACATAACCCTAACCCTTTATACATAACCCTCACCCTTTACACATAACCCTTTATACATAACCCTAAATACATAACCCTAACCCTTTATACATAACCCTAACCCTTTATACATAACCGTAAATGCATAACCCTTTATACATAACCATAACCCTAAATACATAACCCTAACCCTTTACACATAACCCTTTATACATAACCCTAAATACATAACCCTAACCCTAAATACATAACCCTAAATGCATAACCCTTTATACATAACCATAACCCTGAATACATAACCCTAACCCTTTACACATAACCCTTTATACATAACCCTAAATACATAACCCTAACCCTAAATGCATAACCCTAACCCTTTATACATAACCCTAAATACATAACCATAACCCTAAATACATAACCCTAACCCTAAATACATAACCCTAACCCTTTATACATAACCCTAAATGCATAACCCTTTATACATAACCATAACCCTAAATACATAACCCTAACCCTTTACACATAACCCTTTATACATAACCCTAACCCTTTATACATAACCCTAAATACATAACCCTCACCCTTTATACATAACCCTAAATACATAACCCTAACCCTAAATACATAACCCTAACCCTTTATACATAACCCTAAATGCATAACCCTTTATACATAACCATAACCCTAACCCTTTACACATAACCCTTTATACATAACCCTAAATACATAACCCTAACCCTAAATACATAACCCTAAATGCATAACCCTTTATACATAACCATAACCCTAAATACATAACCCTAACCCTTTATACATAACCCTAAATACATAACCCTAACCCTTTATACATAACCCTAAATACATAACCCTAACCCTAAATACATAACCCTAACCCTTTATACATAACCCTAACCCTTTATACATAACCCTAAATACATAACCCTAACCCTTTATACATAACCCTAAATACATAACCCTAACCCTAAATACATAACCCTAACCCTTTATACATAACCCTTTATACATAACCCTAAATACATAACCCTTTATACATAACCCTAAATACATAACCATAACCCTTTATACATAACCCTAAATACATAACCCTAAATACATAACCATAACCCTTTATACATAACCCTAAATACATAACCCTAACCCTTTACACATAACCCTAAATACATAACCCTAACCCTTTACACATAACCCTTTATACATAACCCTAACCCTCAATACATAACCCTAACCCTTTACACATAACCCTAACCCTAAATACATACATAATACCACAGTATAGAGTCTGTTGTTTTTCAGTAGAGAGAGAAGGATCACAAGCGCAACAAGGCGCTTTTACATTGGGAACTAAATGAATCCACTCACCATCAACTGCTTCAGGTCTGCCCTGTCTGCTGGGTTCTTGATCAAACTGTCAACAAATAAAAGTATGTAGTTTATATAATAATAATGCATTCCATTTAGCAGAAGGTTTTATCCAAAGCAACTCTGTCGTGCGTGGGTATAATTTTTATTTGGTTGGCCCCTGCGGGAATCAATCCCACAATCCTTGTCATTTTGGAGTCACTTGTATGTTTCTAAACACTTCTACATTAATGTGGATGCTACCATGATTACGGATAGTCCTGAATGAATCGCGAATAATGATGAGAAAAGTTACACAGGCACAAATAATCATACCCCTCAAGACATGCTAACCTCTCACCATTACAATAACAGGGGAGGTTAGCATTTTATATCAAGACATGCTAACCTGTCACCATTACAATAACAGTGGAGGTTAGCATTTTATATCATACCTCCAAGACATGCTATCCTCTCACCATTACGATAACAGTGGAGATTAGCATTTTATATCGTACCCCTAAGACATGCTAACCTCTCACCATTACAATAACAGTGGAGGTTAGCATTTTATATCATACCCCTAAGACATGCTAACCTCTCACCATTACAATAACAGGGGAGGTTAGCATTTTATATCATACCCCCAAGACATGCTAACCTCCCACCATTACAATAACAGGGGAGGTTAGCCTTTTTGGGGGGGGGGGGGGGCAGAACGACAGATTTGTACCTTGTCAGCTCGGGGATTCAAACTTGCAACCTTTCGCTCTAACCACTAGGCTACCCTGGCGCCCCAGGGTAACATTTGACATAATATCTTCTTTAAGCATTCCAGGGATATGACTCTGAATATATACAACATCTCCCCTATAAACATTACAGGGATATGGCTCTGGATATATACAGCAACACCTCCCCTATAAACATTACAGGGATATGGCTCTGGATATATACAGCAACACCTCCCCTATAAACATTACAGGGATATGACTCTGACTATATACAGTAACACCTCCCCTATAAACATTACAGGGATATGGCTCTGAATATATACAGCAACACCTCCCCTATAAACATTACAGGGATATGACTCTGACTATATACAGTAACACCTCCCCTATAAACATTACAGGGATATGACTGAATATATACAACACCTCCCCTATAAACATTACAGGGATATGACTCTGAATATATACAGCAACACCTCCCCTATAAACATTACAGGGATATGACTCTGAATATATACAGCAACACCTCCCCTATAAACATTACAGGGATATGACTCTGACTATATACAGTAACACCTCCCCTATAAACATTACAGGGATATTGCTCTGGATATATACAACACCTCCCCTATAAACATTACAGGGATATGGCTCTGAATATATACAACAACACCTCCCCTATAAACATTACAGGGATATGGCTCTGGATATATACAACACCTCCCCTATAAACATTACAGGGATATGGCTCTGAATATACACAACACCTCCCCTATAAACATTACAGGGATATGACTCTGAATATATACAGCAACACCTCCCCTATAAACATTACAGGGATATGACTCTGGATATATACAGCAACACCTCCCCTATAAACATTACAGGGATATGGCTCTGAATATATACAACACCTCCCCTATAAACATTACAGGGATATGGCTCTGGATATATACAGCATCACCTCCCCTATAAACATTACAGGGATATGACTCTGAATATATACAACACCTCCCCTATAAACATTACAGGGTCTGAATATATACAACACCTCCCCTATAAACATTACAGGGATATGACTCTGAATATATACAGCAACACCTCCCCTATAAACATTACAGGGATATGGCTCTGGATATATACAGCAACACCTCCCCTATAAACATTACAGGGATATGACTCTGGATATATACAGCAACACCTCCCCTATAAACATTACAGGGATATGACTCTGAATATATACAGCACCTCCCCTATAAACATTACAGGGATATGACTCTGAATATACACAACACCTCCCCTATAAACATTACAGGGATATGACTCTGAATATATACAGCAACACCTCCCCTATAAACATTACAGGGATATGACTCTGGATATATACAGCAACACCTCCCCTATAAACATTACAGGGATATGACTCTGAATATATACAGCAACACCTCCCCTATAAACATTACAGGGATATGACTCTGAATATATACAGCAACACCTCCCCTATAAACATTACAGGGATATGACTCTGAATATATACAGCAACACCTCCCCTATAAACATTACAGGGATATGGCTCTGGATATATACAGCAACACCTCCCCTATAAACATTACAGGGATATGGCTCTGACTATATACAACACCTCCCCTATAAACATTACAGGGATATGACTCTGAATATATACAACACCTCCCCTATAAACATTACAGGGATATGGCTCTGAATATATACAGCAACACCTCCCCTATAAACATTACAGGGATATGACTCTGAATATATACAACACCTCCCCTATAAACATTACAGGGATATGGCTCTGAATATATACAGTAACACCTCCCCTATAAACATTACAGGGATATGGCTCTGAATATACAGCAACACCTCCTCTATAAACATTACAGGGATATGGCTCTGAATATATACAGCAACACCTCCCCTATAAACATTACAGGGATATTGCTCTGAATATATACAGCAACACCTCCCCTATAAACATTACAGGGATATGACTCTGAATATATACAGCAACACCTCCCCTATAAACATTACAGGGATATGGCTCTGGATATATACAGCAACACCTCCCCTATAAACATTACAGGGATATGGCTCTGAATATACACAACACATCCCCTATAAACATTACAGGGATATGACTCTGACTATATACAACACCTCCCCTATAAACATTACAGGGATATGACTCTGACTATATACAACACCTCCCCTATAAACATTACAGGGATATGACTCTGGATATATACATCAACACCTCCCCTATAAACATTACAGGGATATGACTCTGAATATATACAGCAACACCTCCCCCATAAGCATTGCTGTCTCTTGTATGAATGTTATACCCTTGTATTGCTACTGATGTATCATCAAATTAATTATCTATGTTAGTCTCAGAAATGTCTAATATGTGTGAATGTTATCTGATGTTAGCAAGTTATTGATTTCATGAACCTTATTTCTAAGGCATCATATATTAATATGGGCTATTTTCAGCCCTTTCCTGGGGAGCTTATCAGAGATAGACATAATATGGAAAAGAGCAGACAAAGCAAGAGAAAATAATACACATTTAGCAGTCCAGTAATCAGTTGGTGTGTGTGTGTGTGTGTGTGTGTGTGTGTGTGTGTGTGTGTGTGTGTGTGTGTGTGCTGCGGGGGTTCAGGCTACGAACCCATAGGCTTGGCTCTCTCATCCCTTCCAGGCTTCTGGGAGGGAGGGTGGACAATGAGCCTGTCGTAGCGGATGTAAGCAATGTCCCCACGAGCTCTGGTAGCTTTCATGGCTGGGATCAGTTACTTCCTCTTCTGGTGCACAGCTTCAGGATAGTCCTTCCTGAGGAGGATGTACATTCCTCTCAAGTTCTTGGCTCTTTCCAGAACAGCTACCTTGTCATTTAACCTCAAGAACTTGACCACTATCGGCCTGGGCCTGTCACCTGGACCGATGGTGGGTGTTACAGTTCTGTGGGTGCGCTCCACCTCAATCTTCCTGTGGTCCATCTTCAGTTTCTCAGAGATCTTTTCCTTCACTTTGTCCTCAGAATCCGTCCAGGTCTCATTGAGATTCTGCGATTCTGTCCACGACCATGTTATTCCGCCTTGATTGTCCCTCGAGATAATCCGTTTTTTTCCGCCATTGTTATCATGGATTCACATACACAAACTGAAGTCCTCTCTCAATGACTTACAGATTGCTGTCATCTTGCCATTCTGTTTCAACTCATCGAGCTGACTCTGGGAGAACGGCAAACTGTTCTTTAGGTCCTTGACCTCTCTGGTCAGGTCGTCCGTTTTTTTTTTTTATTAGTTGAATCCACCAGTATTTGGACAAAACACTTGAAGCTAATTTCTTGTTGTAACAACTGCTTGTAGAACTATTTTTGTTCCTTTAAAATATCCTTTAAAAGATCCTCAACCTGAGACACACCAAAGTCCTCAACGGTACTCCCAAGCGAAGTCCCTCAATAAGGCCTTGAAGAAGTCCCACTACATAATCCTTGACGACATTCTGTAAAAATCAAATCTTATTTGTCACATGCGCCGAATACAACAACCGTACAGTGAAATGTTTACTTACAAGCCCTTAACCAACAATGCAGGGGGTACAGAGTCAATGTATGGGGGAACCGGTTAGTCGCGGTAATTTAGGTAATACAGTTGAAGTCGGAAGTTTACATACACCTTAGCCAAATACATTTAAACTCAGTTTTTCACAATTCCTGACATTTAATCCTAGTAAAAATTCCCTGTTTTAGGTCAGTTAGGATCACCACTTTATTTTAAGAATGTGAAATGTCAGAATAATAGTAGAGAGAGTGATTTATTTCAGCTTTTATTTCTTTCATCACATTCCCAGTGGGTCAGAAGTTTATATACTCAATATTTGGTAGCATTGCCTTTAAATTGTTTAATCTGGGTCAAACGTTTCAGGTAGCCTTCCACAAGCTTCCCACAATAAGTTGGGTGAATTTTGGCCCATTCCTCCTGACAGAGCTGGTGTAATAGAGTCAGGTTTGTAGGCCTCCTTGCTCGCACACGTTTTTTCAGTTCTGCCCAAACATTTTCTATAGGATTGATGTCAGGGCTTTGGGATGACCACTCCAATACCTTGACTTTGTTATCATTAAGCCATTTTGCCACAACTTTAGAAGTATGCTTGGGGTCATTGTCCATTTGGAAGACCCATTTGCGACCAAGCTTTAACTTCCTGACTGATGTCTTGAGATGTTGCTTCAATATATCCACAATTTTCCTACCTCATGATGCCATCTATTTTGTGAAGGGCACCAGTCCCTCCTGCAGCAAAGCACCCCCACAACATGATGCTGCCACCCCCGTGCTTCACGGTTGGGATGGTGATCTTCAGCTTGCAAGCCTCTCCCGTTTTCCTCAAACATTCATTACAGTCATTATGGCCAAACAGTTCTATTTTTGTTTCATCAGACCAGAGGACATTTCTCCAAAAATTACAATCTTTGTCCCCATGTGCAGTTGCAAACCGTAGTCTGTTTTTTTTATGGCGGTTTTGGAGCAGTGGCTTCTTCCTTGCTGAGCGGTCTTTCAGGTTATGTCGATATAGGACTTTTACTGTGGATATAGATACTTTTGTACCTGTTTCCTCCAGCATCTTCACAAGGTCCTTTGCTGTTGTTATGGGATTGATTTGCACTTTTCACACCAAAGTACGATCATCTCTAGGAGACAGAACACGTCTCCTTCCTGAGCGGTATGACGGCTGCGTGTTCCCATGGTGTTTATACATGCGTACTATTGTTTGTACAGATGAACGTGGCACCTTCAGGCGTTTGGAAATTGCTCCCAAGGATGTACCAGACTTGTGGAGGTCTACAATTTCTTTTCTGAGGTCTTGGCTGATTTCTTTTGATTTTCCCATTATGTCAAGCAAAGAGGCACTGAGTTTGAAGGTAGGCCTTGAAATACATCCACAGGTACACCTCCAATTGACTCAAATTATGTCAATTAGCCTATCAGAAGCTTCTAAAGCCATGACATAATTTTCTGGAATTTTCCAAGCTGTTTAAAGGCACAGTCAACTTAATGTATGTAAACTTCTGACCCGCTGGAATTGTGATACAGAGAATTATAAGTGAAATAATCTGTCTGTAAACAATTGTTGGAAAAACAAATGCACAAAGTAGACGTCCTAACATTTGTTGAAAAACAAGTTTTTAACTCCAACCTAAGTTTATGTAAACTTCTGACTTCAACTGTATGTACATGTAGGTGGAGTTAATAAAGTGATAGATAATAACAGAGAGTAGCAGCAGCGTAGAAGAGCGGGGGGGGGGGGGGGGGGGGGGGGGGGGGGGTCTTATGGCTTGGGGGTAGAAGTAGACTAGACTTGGCGCTCCGGTACCGCTTGCCGTGCGGTAGCAGAGAGAACAGTCTATTACTAGGGTGGCTGGAGTCTTTGACAATGTTTAGGGCCTTCCTCTGACACCGCCTGGTATAGAGATCCTGTAGTGCCTTGCGGTCGGAGGCCGAGCAGTTGCCATACCAGGCAGTGATGCAACCAGTCAGGATGATGCTCTTGATGGTGCAGCTGTGAAACCTTTTGAGGATCTGAGGACCCATGCCAAATCTTTTCAGTCTCCTGAGGGGGAATAGGTTTTGTCGTGCCCTCTTCACGACTGTCTTGGTGTGCTTGGACCATGTTAGTTTGTTGGTGATGTGGACACCAAGGAACTTGAAGCTCTCAACCTGCTCCACTACAGCCTCGTCGATGAGAATGGGGTGTGCTCAGTCCTCCTTTCCTGTAGTCCACAATCATCTCCTTAGTCTTCATCACGTTGAGGGAGAGGTTGATGTCTTGGCACCACACGGCCAGGTCTCTGACCTCCCTATAGGCTGTCTCATCGTTGTCGGTGATCAGACAGACCTACAACTACATCGGCAAAGTTAGTGATGGGGTTGGAGTTGTGCCAAAAGCTGCCAAAGGTACGCATCTTCACACTTGTCGGCACCCTCAATGCATTTTCTGCAGTGCAACCTGGATGAAGAGAGTTTGCACTCTATAGGAGAGGGGAAATAGTTCTATAGGAGAGGGGAAATAGTTATATGGGAGAGGGAAATCACAGCTGACACTGATCAGTGTTTTCACTACTATCTCTATGGCACTCACCTGACAGAACTACAGCCTGAGTGTAGTGTACAAACCAGAACCTGACAGAACTACAGCCTGAGTGTAGTGTACAAACCAGAACCTGACATAACTACAGCCCGAGTGGCACAGCGGTCTAAGACACTGCATCTCAGTGCTACAGACAACCTGGTTCGAATCCAGGCTGTATCACAACGGGCCGTGATTGGAAATCCCATAGGGCGGTGCACAATTAGCCCAGCGCCGTCCAGGTTTGGCTGGCTGTCACTGTAAATAATAATTTGTTCTTAACTGACTTTCTTGGTTAAATAAAATGTTGACTTCAGGGTGCCTGAAACGCCCCCTAATTCAATTTGCGATGATTCCGCTAAGAAAAGTCTGCCAAAACCTAAAACGTCAACATACAAGTGTAAGTAAAAACAGATGTAAATAAGTTAGAAATTGCGCAAACTAACGAACAAACACGTCTCATAAAAGTAATTATGTTTTTGTTTAGTTAGCTTTTGCTAATTGTAGAAATACAAAATGTTCCTTCTTCAGAAGTAGCTAGGCAGGCTAGTATATTAATAATTATATAGTTAATATAAGTAGACATGCACTCATAATTGACTGTAGCGCATATAAAGCTACTGGTGACTGAAAACGAGTGACGAATTTCCGGGGCGAGGGCGGTCCATTTAAAAATCACTCCTTCCTCCCGCGCCCGTTGCCCTGCTAGCGTCAACTCGTCATGACACGTCGTCAGAAGTGTCCACTTCATTTGAGGGCTGAGGGGATAGGGGTTTGTCTTTGAAGTGTTTTGAAAGCTGCCATAGTTTTTAAAAATGTTTTAATCAAAGTTGCCGGTATGCCACGTGTCCTACTTGTACACTCGTAACAACCTAGGCATTATGAAACGTATATTTGATCCAATAAGCCATTTTATTTGTTTGTTAACCAAATTCGACATTCCTTTATTGACCTCTTTACAAAAACTCCTCGCTTGGCGAGTGAAGAAAAACAAACCAAAAACGCAACCTGCTGGAGAAGGCAGATTTGGGGCCCAGTTTATCCCTCTCTGGTATACCGCGTGTAGTTTATTGGATCAATAGACGTTTCGTAATGATTAGGCTGTTACCAGTATACGGATATAAGTAGGCCACGTGACACCCCGGAAACTTGGAGAGAAAAAAATACGTTTTATAATGGGAGTTGTGCCTGTTGTTAACACGCCAATATGCCCTCTGATTGTCTAGAATAGTCCTTCTTCCCGACTGCCTTCCATTTTCGAAGACTTTTCTGTTCATTGTTAGAGCTGCCACTAGAGTATCTGGCCAATATAATGGATAGTCTGTGAGTGTACTCAAAGCAGCGACTCCGTGCCATTGCTACCACACACTCATACCACTAGGTGGCAGCGTTGTCAATGTTGAATGCTGATGTCTGAACTGAAGTGGATTCATTGCCTTCGGAGCTGCGACAACAAACAAGGTCCACTGTGTTTTAACTCAACAGCTTTAAGTAGTCGCTTTTGGTTTTAATTACTTACCATTTATTCACAAAGTCTTGAAATTCAACGCCGAAAATACCAGGCAGCTTAGGAGGAGGCTGGAGAAACAACAACAACAAGATGGTCCAATCGCATCACAGAGGAGATGGATGGAGAGGATATATAAATGATTCAGCCTTGAAGAAATTACACTCAGGACATGCAGGCTTTCATTCACAGTTCAGTACACCACCATCCCAATCAGCATGGGAATGAAGGCAGGGTCTACCTTACAGCAGAAACAGTCTGATATTGTAACCAGGATTTATATGACTTTTGAATAAACTGAAAAGTAGAAGCAAATTGTTTATTTTTTTAATTTTTATTTTATTGTAGATTTCATTTTTTATATTCAAATTACTTGCTGAATTGATTGTTATTATTAAACTCAAATTGACACCAAACACCGATTGTAACAGTCTTTACTCACCTCATTAACTATGTAGTCCAGCAGTTCAAAGATAGCCATAGGAGGTCTGCTGTCTGGCCCACAGGCTGAGGGAAGACAGAAACAGGGCTGAGGGTTAACTCTCAATACGTCAGGTCTGCTGTCTGGCCCACAGGCTGAGGGTTAACTCTCAATACAGCAGGTCTGCTGTCTGGCCCACAGGCTGAGGGTTAACTCTCAATAAGCCAGCTAGTTGGCCCGGCTACTCAGATTGTTATCAGTATAACCTGTAATGACACACAGGAGATGAATGAGTGCAGACCTGAGATCTGAAGTGTCTCAGAGTGCTGATCTAGGATCAGGTCCTCCTTGTTTATGTAATTGTATTCGTTATGATCAAAAGGAAAACATGTATCCTATATCAGCACTTCTACTCTGAAAGGTTTTGTGGACATGGGCCCAGAGATCTGAGAGGATTGTATAGATAAGCATTATGCTATTTAATATTTTATTAGGATCCCCCATTAGCTGTTGTTGAAGCAGCAGCTACTCTTCCTGGGATTCCACACAGAACACAAAACACAGAACACGGAACACGGAACACGAAACATGATACAGAACACAAAACACAGAACACAGAACACAGAACACAGAACACAGAACACAGAACACGAAACATGAAACATGATACAGAACATCAAACATGATACAGAACACAGAACACAGAACACAGAACATAGAACATAGAACACAGAACACGAAACATGATACAGAACATCAATAGACAACAACAGCGCAAGGACTGAACTACACAAATTTAACCTAAGAACACTTACAATCCACCTCATTTTTCACAAACAAAATGCTATGGGCACAGTCTAACAACGAAAGGGATTTTTATTAGATTTTATTTAACCTTTATTTAACTAGGCAAGTCAGTTAAGAACCAATGATTCTTTACAATGACGGCCTACCAGAAGGCAAAAGGCCTCTCCTGCGGGGAGAGGACAAAACACACATCATGGCAAGAGAGACACCACAACACTACATACAGAGAGACACCACAACACTACATACAGAGAGACACCACAACACTACATACAGAGAGACACCACAACATAAAGAGAGACACCACAACACTACATAAAGAGAGACACCACAACACTACATACAGAGAGACACCACAACACTACATACAGAGAGACACCACAACACTACATAAAGAGAGACACCACAACACTACATAAAGAGAGACACCACAACACTACATACAGAGAGACACCACAACACTACATAAAGAGAGACACCACAACACTACATAAAGACAGACACCACAACACTACATAAAGAGAGACACCACTACATAAAGAGACCTAAGACAACAACATAGCAAGGCAGGAACACATGACAACACAGCATGGTAGCAACACAACATGGCAGCAACACAACATGGCAGCAACACAACATGACAACAACATGGCAGCAACACAACATGACAACAACATGGCAGCAACACAACATGGTAGTAACACAACATGGTAGCAGCACAAAACATGGTACAAACATTATTGGGCACAGACAACAACATAGCAAGGCAGGAACACATGACAACACAGCATGGTAGCAACACAACATGGCAGCAACACAACATGACAACAACATGGCAGCAACACAACATGACAACAACATGGTAGCAACACAACATGGTAGCAGCACAAAACATGGTACAAACATTATTGGTCACAGACAACAGCACAAAGGGCAAGAAGGTAGAGACAACAATACATCACGCAAAGCAGCCACAACTGTCAGTAAGAGTGTCCATGATTGAGTCTTTGAATGAAGAGATAAAACTGTCCAGTAACGGATTGGACTTCCTCTTTACCTCCCTGCAAATAATACTTCAATGTACATGTGATGAAAAATAATATAGAAACTCATATTTAAATGTAGCAATTCAATAACAAACGCCGTTTAGCCTGCACATCTTTTACAGCATGGCATTGCCTCGTTGCTCATGTGGTGTGCAAGTGATTCTCATTTCTCTGATGGTTTTCAATTCCTCTGGGTCCTCTTGTTCCACTGTGCTCATCTCTCTGTCTGTCCTGTGCAACTATTTCCAATGCATCGGTGCAACAATGTTATCGTAAGCGGTCAAAAGTGATGACACAAAACGCACTTTCTCTCCTCAACTTTCCCCGTGTGTTAATTTGGCCTATGCCGTAGTCCTGTTTTACATTCAGCAATGATCTACATCAAGCCTGCTTCTCTCCCATCTTACAGACTCTTGACCAGTGCTATTTAGGCCTAGTATAAATATATGTCCTATCGCTTTGCAGCCTATAGTTTTTCCTGGGATTTCCTGACAACATGATGAGGTGCCACTGCGAGTGGATAGCTGCCATTTTACAGACTCCTGACCCAGACAAGATGACGAGGTGCCACTGCGAGTGGATAGCTGCTATTTTATAGACTCCTGACCCAGACAAGACGACGAGGTGCCACTGCGAGTGGATAGCTGCCATTTTACAGACTCCTGACCCAGACAAGATGACGAGGTGCCACTGCGAGTGGATAGCTGCCATTTTACAGACTCCTGACCCAGACAAGACGACGAGGTGCCACTGCGAGTGGATAGCTGCCATTTTACAGACTCCTGACCCAGACAAGATGACGAGGTGCTACTGCGATGGGATAGCTGCCATTTTACAGACTCCTGACCCAGACAAGATGACGAGGTGCCACTGCGAGTGGATAGCTGCCATTTTACAGACTCCTGACCCAGACAAGACGACGAGGTGCCACTGCGAGTGGATAGCTGCCATTTTACAGACTCCTGACCCAGACAAGATGACGAGGTGCCACTGCGAGGGGATAGCTGCCATTTTACAGACTCCTGACCCAGACAAGATGACGAGGTGCCACTGCGAGTGGATAGCTGCCATTTTACAGACTCCTGACCCAGACAAGATGACGAGGTGCCACTGCGAGGGGATAGCTGCCATTTTACAGACTCCTGACCCAGACAAGACGACGAGGTGCCACTGCGAGTGGATAGCTGCCATTTTACAGACTCCTGACCCAGACAAGATGATGAGGTGCCACTGCAGTGGATAGCTGCCATTTTACAGACTCCTGACCCAGACAAGATGACGAGGTGCTACTGCGATGGGATAGCCATTTTACAGACTCCTGACCCAGACAAGATGACGAGGTGCCACTGCGAGTGGATAGCTGCCATTTTACAGACTCCTGACCCAGACAAGATGACGAGGTGCCACTGCAGTGGATAGCTGCCATTTTACAGACTCCTGACCCAGACAAGATGACGAGGTGCCACTGCGAGTGGATAGCTGCCATTTTACAGACTCCTGACCCAGACAAGATGACGAGGTGCCACTGCGAGGGGATAGATGCCATTTTACCGACTCCTGACCCAGACAAGATGACGAGGTGCCACTGCAGTGGATAGCTGCCATTTTACAGACTCCTGACCCAGACAAGATGACGAGGTGCCACTGCGAGTGGATAGCTGCCATTTTACAGACTCCTGACCCAGACAAGATGACGAGGTGCCACTGCGAGTGGATAGCTGCCATTTTACAGACTCCTGACCCAGACAAGATGACGAGGTGCCACTGCAGTCGATAGCTGCCATTTTACAGACTCCTGACCCAGACAAGATGACGAGGTGCTACTGCGATGGGATAGACATTTTACAGACTCCTGACCCAGACAAGATGACGAGGTGCCACTGCGATGGGATAGATGCCATTTTACAGACTCCTGACTAGCGTTATTTTGTGCTTTTTTTGTTGTTGTTGCTGATCTTAACAATTTTTGTACATAATGTTTCCGCCATAATTTGCTATGACTGGGAAAAAAAAGCTTCTTGACATCAGAACAGCGACCAGTAACCTCGATTTGGATGAAGATTTAAACTTCAATGAGTCGGCAGATCTGGATCTTATGCTTTTACCCCGGACCTGATCCCAAGAACTCGAAAGAGGAAGCAGAGGCGAAAGAGCAGGGGCAAGCGAGGCGGCATCATGATTAGACTACGTCTGCGAGCATCTAGAACACCGTCGCCTTCCTGTTTTGTTTGGGTAACATACAATCAATAGAGAGAAAAAAAAACTGGTCGAGCTCCGTTCCAGATCTGAAGAACTGTAATATCTTTTCACAGAGTAGTGGCGAGGACATGGATAATATAAACCTTGCTGGCTTTTCCATTTTGTATTTTTATTTAACCTTTATTTTAACTTGGCAAGTCAGTTTAAGAAAACAAATTCTTATTTACAATGACGGCCTAACCCGGTCACACCCAGACGACGCTGGGCCAATTGTGCACCGCCCTGTGGCACTCCCAATCACGGCCGGATGTGATACAGCCCGGATTCGAACCAGGGACTGCAGTGACACCTCTTGCATGGGCTCCCGCCACTCGGGAGCCCATGCATTGTCAAGATAGGACGGCAGGTAAGATGAGAAGGGGAGGGGTTAAAAAACAGCTGGTGTCCAAGCTCTAATGTTAAAGGGATACGCCAGGAGTTTTAGTAATTAATCTACTTCCCCAGAATCATATTTGGTATTTGGTATTTTATTAGGATCCCCATTAGCTGTAGCAAAAGAAGCAGCTACTCTTTCTGGGGTTCACACAGAACACAGGACACAGAACACAGAACACAGGACACAGAACATAGAACACGGAACACGGAACACAGAACACGGAACATGAACCATAATACAGAATGACATAATACAGAACATCATTAGACAAGAACAGCTCAAGGACAGAACTACATACATGTTTTTTAAAGGTACACGTAGCCTACATACTGTATATGTTTTGACCATGACAGTTTACAATCTAAGGTAACGCCAAGTAATTTAGTCTGCTCAACTTGTTCAACAGCCACACCATTCATTACCAGATTCAGCTGAGGTCTAGAACATAGGCTCTTAGTTTTAGAGATGTTCAGGACCAGTTTATTACTGGCCACCCATTCCAAAACAGACTGCAACTCTTTGTTAAGGGTTTCAGTGACTTCATTAGCTGTGGTTGCTGATGGGTATATGGTTGAATCATCAGCATACATGGACACACCTGCTTTGTTTAATGCCAGTGGCAGGTCATTGGTAAAAATAGAAAAGAGTAGAAGGCCTAGAGAGCTGCCCTGTGGTACACCACACTTTACGTGTTTGACATTAGTGAAGCTTCCATTAAAGAAAACCCTTTGAGTTCTATTAGAAAGATAGCTCTGAATCCACAACATGGCAGAGGTTGAAAAGCCATAGCACTTACGTTTTTTCAACAACAGATTATGGTAAACAATATCAAAGGCACTTAAATCTAACAGTACAGCTCCCACAATCTTGTTATTATCAATTTCTTTCAACCAATCATCAGTCATTTGTGTCAGTGCAGTACATGTTGAGTACCCTTCTCTATAAGCATGCTGAAAGTCTGTCGTTAATTTGTTTACGGAGAAATAGCATTGTATTTGGTCAAACACAATTTTTTCCAAAAAGTTGATAGGTCTCCTAGAACCAGTAAAGGCCTCTTTACCACTCTTGGGTAGCGGAATGACTTTGGCTTCCCTCCAGGCCAGACAAAGACTTTCCTCTAGACTCAGTTTAAAGATATGACAGATAGGAGTGGCTATAGAGTCAATAAGCCATCTGATTGGATAAAAGATGGAGTTGAATGTGTTTCTGCCCATAATTTCATTTAAAATACTCCAAAGTGTTTTTTTCATTGTTCTTTATAACATTGATCTTGGCTTCATAATACAGTTTCTTCTTCATTAATATGGGCTATTTGCAGCCCTTTCCTGGGGAGCTTATCAGAGACATAATATGAAAAGAGGAAACAAAGCAAGAGAAAATAATACACATTTAGCAGTCCAGTAATCAATTGGTGTGTGTGTGTGTGCTGCGGGGTTGAGGCTCTGAACCCATAGGCTTGGCTCTCTCATCCCTTCCAGGCTTCTGGGAGGGAGGGTGTACAATGAGCCTGTCGTAGCGGATGTAAGCAATGTCCCCACACGCTCTGGCAGCCTTCATGGCTGGGATAAGTTACTTCCTCTTCTGGCGCACAGCTTCAGGATAGTCCTTCTTGAGGAAGATGTACGTTCCTCTCAAGTTCTTGACTCTTTCCAGAACAGCTACCTTGTCATTTAACCTCAAGAACTTGCCCACTATCGGCCTGGACCTGTCACCTGGACCGGTCACCTGGGCCTGTCACCTGGGCCTGTCACCTGGACCGATGGTGGGTGTTACAGTTCTGTGGGTGCGCTCCACCTCAATCTTCCTGTGGTCCATCTTCAGTTTCTCAGAGATCTTTTCCTTCACTTTGTCCTCAGAATCCGTCCAGGTCTCATTGAGATTCTGCGATTCCGTCCACGACCATGTTATTTCGCCTTGATTGTCCCTCGAGTCTGATTTATCTGTCATTGTTATCATGGATTCACACACAGAACTGATGTCCTCTCTCAATGACTTACAGATTGCTGTCATCTTACCGTTCTCCTGTTTCAACTCATCGAGCTGACTCTGGGAGAACTGCAAACTGTTCTTCAGGTCCTGGACCTCTCTGGTCAGGTCGTCCATTCTTTCATTAGTAGAATCCACGAGTATTTGGACAAAACACTTGAAACTATTTTCTTGTTGTAACAACTACTTATAGGTCTCTTTTTGTTCATTTAAAAGATCCTTCACGTGTGATAGAGACACACCATTGTCCTCAACGGTACTCCCGTCGGCTTTGGTCTTTGTCATGGTAGCTAGCAATGAGAGAGACTCTAACCCAGAAGCTTATAAGAAATCCCACTACAACCTCCGACGAGCCAACAAACCAAGAAAAGCATCAATACAGGAATAAGATTGAATCCTACCACACCAGCTCTGATGCTTGTCGGATGTGGCAGGGCTTGCAAACTACCACGGTCTACAAAGGTAAACCAAGCTGCGATCTGCCCAGTGACGCGAGCCTACCAGACATGGTAAATGCCTTCTATGCTCGCTGGAGGATGAATGAGAGCACCAGCTGTTCCAGACTGTGTGATCACGCTCTCTGTTGCCGATGTGAGTAAGACCTTTAAACAGGTTAACATTCACAAGGCCACACACGGATTACCAGGACGCGTACTTCACTGACATTTTCAATCTCTCTCTGACCCAGTCTGTAATACCTACATGTTTCAAGTAGACCGCCATAGTCCCTGTGCCCAAGGAAGCAAAGGTAACCTGCCTAAATTATTATCGTCCTGTAGTACTCACATCGGTAACCATGAAACGCTTTGAAAGGCTGGTCACACCAACACCATCATCCCAGACACCATGGACCCTCTCCAATACACATACCGCCCCAACAGAACCGCAATCTCACTGCCCTTTCCCACCTGGACAGGAGGAACACCTATGTTAAAAAGTTGTTAATTGATTACAACTCAGCATTCAACACCATATTACATACCCTTCAAGCTCATCACTAGGCTCAGGACCCTGGGGCTTTCTGACCGGCCACACCCAGGTGGTGAGGGAAGGCAACAACACACCGACCCTCAATGTGGGGGCCCATCAGGAGTGCGTGCTTAGTCCCCTCCTCCCTGTTCACCCGACTGCGTGGCCACGCACGACACCAACACCATCATTAATATTTCCGACAGCATGACGGTGGTAGGCCTGATCACTGACGACGACGAGACAGCCTATAGGGATCGTGGAAACGGAAAGCCCGAGCATGCCCCCATCCGCAAAGCAGGTTCGAGAGCTTCAAGTTTCTCGGTGTCCACATCACTAAGGAATTATCATGGTCCAACACAGTTGTGAAGAAGGCACGAAGGAACCCCCCCCAGGAGGCTGAAAAGATTTGGCCTGGGCCTTCAAAAAGTTATACCATCGAGAGCATCCTGACTGGCTGCGTCACTGCCTGGTATGGCAACTGCTCGGCATCTGACCGCAAGGCACTACAGAGGGTAGTGCGTACGGCCCAGGACGTCATTGGGGCCACGCTCCAGGACCTCTATACCAGGTGGTGTCAGAGCCATAAAATTATTTGTAAAAGACTCCAG
The DNA here is from genome assembly GCF_013265735.2 of Oncorhynchus mykiss. Classification (NCBI taxonomy): domain Eukaryota; kingdom Metazoa; phylum Chordata; class Actinopteri; order Salmoniformes; family Salmonidae; genus Oncorhynchus; species Oncorhynchus mykiss. The sequence continues at coordinate 2,567,296 of NC_050570.1, read as the reverse complement.
CCGCCCAAATCATAGACTGTTCTCTCTTCTACCGCACAGCAAGCGGTACCAGTGCACCAAGTCTGGAACCAACAGGACCCTGAACAGCTTCTACCCCCAAGCCATAACAATGCTGAATAGTTAGTCCGGCTATTTGGTTAACTACTTAAACATCTACATTGACCCCCCCCCCCCCCCCCCCCCCCCCCTCTTTTAGTTGTTGCACTAACTCTTCTGACGCATCACATACGCTGCTGCCACTGTTAATTATCTATCCTGTTGCCTAGTTACTTTACCCCTCCCCATATGTACATGTACACCTCAAGTGTCTCGTACCCCTGCACATGGACTTGGTCCTGGTACTCCCTGTATATAGCTCCACGTGTATGTATATATAGCTCCACGTGTATATATATATAGCTCCACGTGTATATATATATAGCTCCACGTGTATATATATAGCTCCACGTGTATATATAGCTCCACGTGTATATATATATAGCTCCATGTGTATATATATATATATATATATAGCTCCACGTGTATATAGCTCCACGTGTATATATATAGCTCCACGTGTATATATATATAGCTCCATGTGTATATATATATATATATATATATATATAGCTCCACGTGTATATAGCTCCACGTGTATATATATAGCTCCACGTGTATATATATAGCTCCGTGTATATATATAGCTCCACATGTATATATATATAGCTCCACGTGTATATAGCTCCACGTGTATATATATAGCTCCACGTGTATATATATAGCTCCGTGTATATATATAGCTCCACGTGTATATATATATAGCTCCATGTGTATATATATATATATATATAGCTCCACGTGTATATAGCTCCACGTGTATATATATATAGCTCCACGTGTATATATATAGCTCCGTGTATATATATAGCTCCACGTGTATATATATATAGCTCCACATGTATATAGCCTCGTTATCTTTACACATGTCTTTCATCATTGAGTCAGATATACTTGGATGTGTAGTGTCAGGGTTTGTTGCTTGCATGTCATGCCTAAAGTTTGCTAATCTTGCCAATGAAAAAAAATCATTAAAGTAGTTAGTACCCTATGGAACCCTATTCCCTATATAGTGCACTACTTTAGACCAGAGCCCTATGGAACCCTATTCCCTATATAGAGCACTACTTTAGACCAGAGCCCTATGGAACCCTATTCCCTATATCGTGCGCTACTTTAGACCAGAGCCCTATGGAACCCTATTCCCTATATAGTGCACTACTTTAGACCAGAACCCTATTCCCTATATAGTGCACTACTTTAGACCAGAGCCCAGACACTCACAGCTGCCTGGCTGTCCGGGGGGTATGGGCTTGGGAGAGGTGGTGTCACTAGAACAGGCGTCCCCTTCCACCGGGAACCCATAGATAATTTCCAGTTCGCGGGCGTCGGGGGGAGGGATGGGAAAGCGTCCGACAGCCATCTCAACCAGAGAGAGACCCATACTCCAGATATCAGACTGGACAGAGTAGTGAGTTCCCTGGAGACGCTCCGGCTGGGAGGGGGGTAGGAGAGGGAGATGGGGGGGAGAGATAGAGAGACAGGATGAATGATAAGAGCCAAAATAGTGCAAAGCTCTCTGGTGAATACAGTGATACACTGCCTGAATGCTTTTCAAGCAACAAATACATACATACATAATTATATTCCAGACAGTAAACAGAAATTAAAGTATAACTCTTTCAGATCTAAAACTAAACTGTCAGTGTTTCCTGTTTTGGTTTTGGACCTAGCAATACACAGCTGATTCAAATAATAACTATAAAAAATAAAGTTTGATGATGAGTTGATTATTTGAATCAGGTGTGTAGTGTTAGGGCAAAAGCCATAGATGTCAAGAGACCAGGCCAGTCCTCCTAAAGCCTAATTCATTCTGTAAAATGGCTTCCCTGCACACAACTACACAGGATCCCCATTTTGCGTAGCTATTTGTAGTTCTTGTGTACTATGGTAGCTATTTGTAGTTCTTGTGTACTATGGTAGCTATCTGTAGCTATTTGTAGTTTTTGTGAACTATGGTAGGTATTTGTAGCGATTTATAGCTATTGCATTATGTAAACTCAGCAAAAAAAGAAACGTCACTTTATCAGGACCCCGTCTTTCAAAGATAATTAGTAAAAATCCATTGTAAAGGGTTTAAAGACTGTTTCCCATGCTTGTTCAATGAACCATAAACAATTAATGAACATGCACCTGTGGAACGGTCGTTAAGACACTAACAGCTTACAGACGGTAGGCAATTAAGGTCACAGTTATGAAAACTTAGGACACTAAAGAGACCTTTTTACTTACTCTGAAAAATACCAAAAGAAAGATGCCCAGGTTCCCTGCTCATCTGTGTCAACGTGCCTTAGGCATGCTGCAAGGAGACACGAGGACTGCAGATGTGGCCAGGGCAATAAATTGCAGCGCTACAGGGAGACAGGACGGACATCTGATTGTCCTCACAGTGGCAGACCACGTGTAACACCTGCACAGGATCGGGACATCCGAACATCACACCTGTGTGACAGGTACAGGATGGCAACAACAACTGTCCGAGTTACACCAGGAACACACAATCCCTCCATCAGTGCTCAGACTGTCCGCAATAGGCCGAGAGAGGCTGGACTGAGGGCTTGTAAGCCTGTTGTAAGGCAGGTCCTCACCAGACATCACCGGCAACAACGTCGCCTATGGGCACAAACCCACCGTCGCTGGACCAGACAGGACTGGCAAAAAGTGCTCTTCACTGACGAGTCGTGTTTTTGTCTCACCAGGGGTGATGGTCGGATTCGCATTTATCATCGAAGGAATGAGCATTACGCCGAGGCCTGTACTCTGGAGCGGGATCGATTTGGAGGGTCCGTCCTGGTCTGGGGCGGAGTATCACAGCATCATCGGACTGAGCTTGTTGTCATTGCAGGCAATCTCAATGCTGTGCGTTACAGGGAAGACATCCTCCTCCCTCATGTGGTACCCTTCCTGCAGGCTCATCCTGACATGACCCTCCAGCATGACAATGCCACCAGACATACTGCTCGTTCTGTGTGTGATTTCCTGCAAGACAGGAATGTCAGCGTTCTGCCATGGTCAGCGAAGAGCCCAGATGTCAATCCCATTGAGCACGTCTGGGACCTTAGATCGGCGGGTGAGGGCTAGGGTCATTCCCCTCAGAAATGTCCGGGAACTTGCAGGTGCCTTGGTGGAAGAGTGGGATAACATCTCACAGCAAGAACTGGAAAATCTGTGCAGTCCATGAGGAAGAGATGCACTGCAGTACTTAATGCAGCTGGTGGCCACACCAGATACTGACTGTTACTTTTGATTTTGACCCCCCCTTTGTTCAGGGACACATTATTCCATTTCTGTTAGTCACATGTCTGTGGAACTTGTTCAGTTTATGTCTCAGTTGTTGAATTTTGTTATTCTCAAACAAATATTTACACATGTTAAGTTTGCTGAAAATAAACGCAGTTGACAGTGAGAGGAGGTTTATTTTCTTGCTGAGTTTTACTATGTAGGGTACAAATAAGGCTGAACAGTAGCTGAGGAGACAGACAGAGTGTGAGGGCAGCAAGAGAGAACTATAGGTCGGCTACTGGAGTAACTTACAGACATGTAGGAGCGGGTTCCCACAAAGGAGTTGGCCATGGAGTCGATGAGCTGACCGCTCACTCCAAAGTCACACAGCTTGATCTCACCACGGGAGTTAACCAGGATGTTAGATGGCTTCACATCTGAGAGAGAGAGACAGGCAGAGAGGGAGACAGGCAGAGAGGGAGACAGGCAGAGAGGGAGACAGGCAGAGAGGGAGACAGGCAGAGAGGGAGACAGGCAGAGAGGGAGACAGGCAGAGAGGGAGACAGGCAGAGAGGGAGACAGGCAGAGAGGCAGAGAGGGAGACAGGCAGAGAGGCAGAGAGGGAGACAGGCAGAGAGGGAGACAGGCAGAGAGGCAGAGAGGGAGACAGGCAGAGAGGGAGACAGGCAGAGAGGGAGACAGGCAGAGAGGGAGACAGGCAGAGAGGCAGAGAGGGAGACAGGCAGAGAGGCAGAGAGGGAGACAGGCAGAGAGGGAGACAGGCAGAGAGGCAGAGAGGGAGACAGGCAGAGAGGGAGACAGGCAGAGAGGGAGACAGGCAGAGAGGGAGACAGACAGAGAGGGAGACAGGCAGAGAGGGAGACAGGCAGAGAGGGAGACAGACAGAGAGGGAGACAGGCAGAGAGGGAGACAGGCAGAGAGGGAGACAGGCAGAGAGGGAGACAGGCAGAGAGGGAGACAGGCAGAGAGGGAGACAGGCAGAGAGGGAGACAGGCAGAGAGGCAGAGAGGGAGACAGGCAGAGAGGGAGAGGATGAGCAAGAAAGAGGCATGAAACATTTAAGAGGGTACAGTCTGTTCCAGTTTGCTCCCTAGTAAATCTAGGACCACGGAGGGACAGACCAGACATGTACTGGGGTGAATCTAGAACCACGGAGGGACAGACCAGTCATGTACTGGGGTGAATCTAGAACCACGGAGGGACAGACCAGTCATGTACTGGAGTAAATCTAGAACCACGGAGGGACAGACCAGTCATGTACTGCAGTAAATCTAGAACCACGGAGGGACAGACCAGTCATGTACTGGGGTAAATCTAGAACCACGAAGGGACAGACCAGTCATGTACTGCAGTAAATCTAGAACCACGGAGAGACAGACCAGTCATGTACTGGGGCAAATCTAGAACCACGGAGGGACAGACCAGTCATGTACTGGGGTAAATCTAGAACCACGGAGGGACAGACCCGTCATGTACTGGGGTAAATCTAGAACCACGGAGGGACCAACCAGTCATGTACTGGGGTAAATCTAGAACCACAGAGGGACAGACCAGTCATGTACTGGGGTGAATCTAGAACCACGGAGGGACAGACCAGTCGTGTACCGGGGTGAATCTAGAACCACGGAGGGACAGACCAGTCGTGTACTGCAGTAAATCTAGAACCACGGAGAGACACACCAGTCATGTACTGGGGTAAATCTAGAACCACGGAGGGACAGACCAGTCATGTACTGGGGTAAATCTAGAACCACGGAGGGACAGACCAGTCATGTACTGGGGTAAATCTAGAACCACGGAGGGACAGACCAGTCAAGTTAAAGTCAATTATCAAAAAAATGGTTTCAACAGTGTGTTGTTAATTCTTTTTGAAAATTTGTTTACGACATTTGTTTTTAGGAATATTGAGAATGTAATAGTTTAGTCATACAGTGGAAGTTTGTCTGGAAGATAGTTACAGTGGAAGTTTGTCTGGAAGATAGTTACAGTGGAAGTTTGTCTGGATACCCTGAATCAAAAAATGTCCTAGACTTTTGTTCTGGTCTTTCTCCTCTCGAGGTTATGGCGATAGTGACTCCACACGGTATTTAGACGCCTGGAAAGGATATTTCAACCGAGAACAGTGTGAGCCCCCCCCCCCCCCCCCTGAGAACAGTGTGAGCCCCCCCCCAAGAACAGTGTGAGCCCCCCCCCCCAAGAACAGTGTGACCCCCCCCCCCCCCGAGAACAGTGTGAGCCCCCCCCCCCCCCGAGAACAGTGTGAGCCCCCCCCCAAGAACAGTGTGAGCCCCCCCCCCGAGAACAGTGTGAGCCCCCCCCCCGAGAACAGTGTGAGCCCCCCCCCCGAGAACAGTGTGAGCCCCCCCCCCCCAAGAACAGTGTGAGCCCCCCCCCCCAAGAACAGTGTGAGCCCCCCCACCAAGAACAGTGTGAGCCCCCCCCCCCCAAGAACAGTGTGAGCCCCCCCCCCCCCTGAGAACAGTGTGAGCCCCCCCCCCCCCCCCTGAGAACAGTGTGAGCCCCCCCCCCCCCCCCCCGTCTAAACGGCTGAAGTACAGGTGACAACGACGTTCACTACGGTCCTGGGAACAATCAGATTATTTCCCAGATATTGATATCGGGACACGATGAAGAGCCATCCTCTCTGACAGTCATGAGTTACATTGTGAGGATGAACTGTAAAGCCATATGAAGAGGGGAAGTGGAGGGGGGGGGGGGGGGGGGGGGGGGGTCAACCGTGCCTGTAATTGATTTAGGGTTGACTGTGGGGGTCTGAAAAATGAAATGTATAGTAATTTAGACCAAAAATGTATTGGCGATACCAATCTGTCATGAACATGCCACTCACGGCAGTGTAAAACAAGGAGAAATGTGGACCGTACAGAGAACACTTAAAGCTGTAAATATAAAATAAAAATGTAAACGTACATTCTGCCAGCGTCTCTGGGGGTCTTAAAAATGGAGTGATAGAACCAACGTGAAACACTAGGGACTGAAGGAGAGACGGAGCTCTTCCCCTAAACTGTGAGGAGAGCACCAAGTGAGGGGAGGGTGTACTGCTCATCCTGCAGGTGGCTTCTGAAACTAATTCAATATGTCTAATAATTCTTTGAGTCTAAAGAGAGGCGTTTCTTCCCAGGAAACCTTATCTTTTCATGTCCTCCATGTCCTCAGAAACCCATTTGGGCAATTCTAACAATGCTAACTGTGCTAACAATGCTAACAGCGCTAACAATGCTAACAACGCTAACAGTGCTAACCATGCTAACAATGCTAACCATGCTAACCATGCTAACAGTGCTAATGCTAACAATGCTAACAGTGCTAACAGTGCTAACCATAATTGGAGCATTGATGGTACAGTACAGGCTTTTGTTTTACCAATCCCAAATATGGATCTCATTTTCAGTGAAGATCTAGCATCCCATTTGGATAGAACAGATGGGATGGATGATGGTCCTCGCCCTAATCTCAATTATGTGACAATTATTAAGCATTTATTTTCTGTCTTCCTTGTTCAAGTCAATATGTTTTCTAGGTGGTGTGGAACAAATCAAATCAAATTTTATTTGTCACATACACATGGTTAGCAGATGTTAATGCGAGTGTAGCGAAATGCTTGTGCTTCTAGTTCCGACAATGCAGTAATAACCAACGAGTAATCTAGCTAACAATTCCAAAACTACTACCTTATACACACAAGTGTAAAGGGATAAAGAATATGTACATAAAGATATATGAATGAGTGATGGTACAGAGCGGCATAGGCAAGATGCAGTAGATGGTATCGAGTACAGTATATACATATGAGATGAGTAATGTAGGGTATGTAAACAAAGTGGCATAGTGAGTGATCGCTGTTCAAGACGAGGGAATGTTGGAAACTGATTAATTGACTTGAGCATTGTTTTAGTATGTTTATAATCATATAAGTAACCTAGCGATAGTGATCCACGTTGTTATGCAGTGTGGTTTTAATAAAATCTAGTTTGAGCTAATTTATTTTTCTGAGTACGACTGGAATTCGAACCAGAATCTTAGAACCAGACTGCGCTATTTCACTCTAGGATTATATTTCCCTGTTGAACAAATGTGATTGGATGGTTCACAAACCACTCAGAGCATGACCAGTAATCCCAAATACAGCTCAATCTCTGCACAGAGAAAGTATGGGCAACAGTGTCAAACACCAAGACGGTATGGTCCACAGTGTCAAACACCAAGACGGTATGGTCCCCAGTGTCAAACACCAAGACGGTATGGTCCCCAGTGTCAAACACCAAGACGGTATGGTCCACAGTGTCAAACACCAAGACGGTATGGTCCAGTGTCAAACAGCAAGACAGTATGGTCCACAGTGTTAAACACCAAGACGGTATGGTCCCCAGTGTCAAACAGCAAGACGGTATGGTCCCCAGTGTCAAACACCAAGACGGTATGGTCCCCAGTGTCAAACAGCAAGACGGTATGGTCCCCAGTGTCAAACACCAAGACGGTATGGTCCACAGTGTCAAACACCAAGACGGTATGGTCCACAGTGTCAAACACCAAGACGGTATGGGCAACAGTGTCAAACACCAAGACGGTATGGTCCACAACGTGTCAAACACCAAGAAGGTATGGTCCCCAGTGTCAAACACCAAGACGGTATGGTCCCCAGTGTCAAACACCAAGACGGTATGGTCCACAGTGTCAAACACCAAGACGGTATGGTCCACAGTGTCAAACACCAAGACGGTATGGTCCCCAGTGTCAAACACCAAGACGGTATGGTCCACAGTGTCAAACACCAAGACGGTATGGTCCACAGTGTCAAACACCAAGACGGTATGGTCCCCAGTGTCAAACACCAAGACGGTATGGTCCCCAGTGTCAAACAGCAAGACGGTATGGTCCACAGTGTCAAACACCAAGACGGTATGGTCCCCAGTGTCAAACACCAAGACGGTATGGTCCACAGTGTCAAACACCAAGACGGTATGGTCAACAGTGTCAAACACCAAGACGGCATGGTCCCCAGTGTCAAACACCAAGACGGTATGGTCCCCAGTGTCAAACACCAAGACGGTATGGTCCCCAGTGTCAAACACCAAGACGGTATGGTCCCCAGTGTCAAACACCAAGACGGTATGGTCAACAGTGTCAAACACCAAGACGGTATGGTCCCCAGTGTCAAACACCAAGACGGTATGGTCCCCAGTGTCAAACACCAAGACGGTATGGTCCCCAGTGTCAAACACCAAGACGGTATGGTCCCCAGTGTCAAACACCAAGACGGTATGGTCCCCAGTGTCAAACACCAAGACGGTATGGTCCACAGTGTCAAACACCAAGACGGTATGGTCCCCAGTGTCAAACACCAAGACGGTATGGTCCACAGTGTCAAACACCAAGACGGTATGGTCCACAGTGTCAAACACCAAGACGGTATGGTCCACAGTGTCAAACACCAAGACGGTATGGTCCCCAGTGTCAAACACCAAGACGGTATGGTCCCCAGTGTCAAACACCAAGATGGTATGGTCCACAGTGTCAAACACCAAGACGGTATGGTCCCCAGTGTAAAACACCAAGACGGTATGGTCCCCAGTGTCAAACACCAAGACGGTATGGTCCCCAGTGTCAAACACCAAGACGGTATGGTCCACAGTGTCAAACACCAAGACGGTATGGTCCCCAGTGTCAAACACCAAGACGGTATGGTCCCCAGTGTCAAACACCAAGACGGTATGGTCCACAGTGTTAAACACCAAGACGGTGTGGTATGGTCCACAGTGTCAAACACCAAGACGGTATGGTCCCCAGTGTCAAACACCAAGACAGTATGGTCCACAGTGTCAAACAGCAAGACAGTATGGTCCACAGTGTCAAACACCAAGACGGTATGGTCCACAGTGTTAAACACCAAGACGGTATGGTCCACAGTGTTAAACACCAAGACGGTATGGTCCCCAGTGTCAAACACCAAGACGGTATGGTCCCCAGTGTCAAACACCAAGACGGTATGGTCCACAGTGTCAAACACCAAGACAGTATGGTCCCCAGTGTCAAACACCAAGACGGTATGGTCCACAGTGTCAAACACCAAGACGGTATGGTCCCCAGTGTCAAACACCAAGACGGTATGGTCCCCAGTGTCAAACACCAAGACGGTATGAATGACAATATGAATGATTAGCTATAAATCTGCAGTTTTGAAATAAATGAATATCTTTTGAACCTCCTTTCTCCGTCTCACCTCTATGCATGATCTTGTGTTTCTCTCTCAGGTAGGACAGGCCTTTAATCACCTGGAGGAGCAGAGGGACAGACACCATCAGTAGACACCATCAGTAGACACCATCAGCAGACACCATCAGCAGACACCATCAGCAGACACCATCAGCATACACCATCAGCAGACACCATCAACAGACACCATCAGCAGACACCATTAGCAGACACCATTAGCAGACACCATCAGCATACACCATCAGCAGACACCATTAGCAGACACCATCAGCATACAGTACAATTGATATGGTTCCAAACATACTTTCATGGAAATCTCCCATTCATTCCTTTTTGTGTTGTAATTTTACATTTACTCAGTAAATGAGAGAGAGACAAAGCAACATCGTTAGACCCAACATAACGACGAGGAAACTCTCAAGAGAAGACAGGCCATGTGCTCACTGCCCACAACATGAGGTGGAAACTGAGCTGTACTTCCTAACCTCCTGCCCATATTAGACACACATAGGCAGACCTGGCTCTCAAGAGAAGACAGGCCATGTGCTCACTGCCCACAACATGAGGTGGAAACTGAGAGGCACTTCCTAACCTCCTGCCCATATTAGAGACACATAGGCAGACCTGGCTCTCAAGAGAAGACAGGCCATGTGCAACACTGCCCACAACATGAGGTGGAAACTGAGCTGCACTTCCTAACCTCCAGCCCATATTAGAGACACATTTTCAGACCTGGCTCTCAAGAGAAGACAGGCAATGTGCAACACTGCCCACAACATGAGGTGGAAACTGAGCTGCACTTCCTAACCTGAAATTGAATTCAGAGAGAGGGTCAGAGAGAGAGAGGGTCAGAGAGAGAGAGGGTCAGAGATAGAGGATCAGAGAGATAGAGGGCCAGAGAGATAGATGAAGAGAGAGATAGAGGGTCAGAGAGATAGAGGGTCAGAGAGATAGATGAAGAGAGATATAGATGAAGAGAGAGAGAGGGTCAGAGAGATAGAGGGTCAGAGAGATAGAGGGTTAGAGAGATAGAGGGTTAGAGAGATAGATGAAGAGAGAGAGAGGGTCAGAGAGATAGACGAAGAGAGAGATAGAGGGTCAGAGAGATAGAGGGTCAGAGAGATAGATGAAGAGAGAGAGAGGGTCAGAGAGATAGATGGTCAGAGAGATAGATGAAGAGAGATAGAGGGTCAGAGAGATAGAGGGTCAGAGAGATAGAGGGTCAGAGAGATAGAGGGTCAGAGAGATAGATGAAGAGAGAGAGAGGGTCAGAGAGATAGACAAAGAGAGATAGAGGGTCAGAGAGATAGAGGGTTAGAGAGACAGAGGGTCAGGGAGATAGATGAAGAGAGAGAGAGGGTCAGAGAGATAGATGGTCAGAGAGATAGATGAAGAGAGATAGAGGGTCAGAGAGATAGAGGGTCAGAGAGATAGAGGGTCAGAGAGATAGATGAAGAGCGATAGATGAAGAGAGAGAGATAGAGGGTCAGAGATATAGATGAAGACAGAGATAGAGGGTCAGAGAGATAGAGGGTCAGAGAGATAGAGGGTCAGAGAGATAGACATAGATGTGTTTGAGGTACCCACAGCGATGCTGACTTTCCCCAGGATCTGTTCTGGTATCTTTCCTGCTTTCTTCAGAGACTGATCCAGAGAACCACCGTCCTGCAGACAGAGAGATGGACGGGGACAGAGGAACAGAGAGAATGATGGGGACAGAGGAACAGAGAGATGGATGGGGACAGAGGGACAGAGAGATGGACAGGGACAGAGAGATGGACGGGGACAGAGGAACAGAGAGAATGACGGGGACAGAGAGATGGACGGGGACAGAGGAACAGAGAGATGGACGGGGACAGAGGGACAGAGAGATGGACGGGGACAGAGGAACAGAGAGATGGACGGGGACAGAAGAACAGAGAGATGGACGGGGACAGAGGAACAGAGAGATGGACGGGGACAGAGGAACAGAGAGATGGACGGGGACAGAGAGATGGACGGGGACAGAGGAACAGAGAGATGGACGGGGACAAAGGGACAGAGAGATGGACGGGGACAGGGGAACAGAGAGATGGACGGGGACAGAGGAACAGAGAGAGATGGACGGGGACAGAGGGACAGAGGAACAGAGAGAGATGGACGGGGACAGAGGAACTACCTGCCAAATTTTCCACCATAATTTGCAAATAAATTCATTAAAAATCCTACAATGTGATTTTCTGAAAATGTTTTCCTCATTTTGTCTGTCATAGTTGAAGTCTACATATGATGAAAACTACAGGCCTCATCTTTTTAAGTGGGAGAACTTGCACAATTGGTGGCTGACTAAATACTGTATGTATGCATGTATGCATGTATGTGTGTATGTGTGTGTGTGTGTATGTATGTATGTGGGTATATATGTGTGTATGTATATGTGTATGTGTGTATGTGTGTGTATTATTGCACTGCTCTAGGGATGTAATTATTGTTTGGACCTTATTGACTATAATGTATTGATGTATTGTGTTGTTTTCACTCTTTATGTGAAGCTCAATGCAGAGAACGCCAGAAGAAGAGATATCATTTAATTACCATAGTGAATTATTGTACTGTTTGTTAATGTGCCAATTAATCCCATAAGGGATGGATTACCAATTAATCCTATAAGTGATGGATTACCATCCATAGTGCAGTGTAGTATAATGTAGTGTAGTGTAGTGTAGTATGGTATAGGGTAGTACAGTGTGGTATGGTGTAGTATAGTATAATGTAGTATAGTGTAGTGTAGTATGGTATAGGGTAGTACAGTGTGGTATGGTGTAGTATAGTATAGTATAGTGTAGTATAGTGTAGTGTAGTGTAGTGTAGTATGGTATAGGGTAGTACAGTGTGGTATGGTGTAGTATAGTATAGTATAGTGTAGTGTAGTATAATGTAGTGTAGTGTAGTATGGTTTAGGGTAGTACAGTGTGGTATGGTGTAGTATAGTATAGAATAGTGTAGTATAGTGTAGTGTAGTGTAGTGTAGTATGGTATAGGGTAGTACAGTGTGGTATGGTACAGTGTGGTATGGTGTAGTATAGTATAGAATAGTGTAGTATAGTGTAGTGTAGTATGGTTTAGGGTAGTACAGTGTGGTATGGTGTAGTATAGTATAGAATAGTGTAGTATAGTGTAGTGTAGTATGGTTTAGGGTAGTACAGTGTGGTATGGTGTAGTATAGTATAGAATAGTGTAGTATAGTGTAGTGTAGTATGGTTTAGGGTAGTACAGTGTGGTATGGTGCGGTGTATTATAGTGTAGTATGGTGTAGTATAGTATAATGTAGTGTAGTGTAGTATGGTTTAGCGTAGTACCGTGTGGTATGGTGCGGTGTATTATAGTGTAGTATGGTGTAGTATAGTATAATGTAGTGTAGTGTAGTGTAGTATGGTTTAGGGTAGTACAGTGTGGTATGGTGCGGTGTATTATAGTGTAGTATAGTATAATGTAGTGTAGTGTAGTATGGTTTAGGGTAGTACAGTGTGGTATGGTGCGGTGTATTATAGTGTAGTATAGTATAATGTAGTGTAGTGTAGTGTAGTATGGTTTAGCGTAGTACCGTGTGGTATGGTGTGGTGTATTATAGTGTAGTATGGTGTAGTATAGTACAGTATAATATAGAGTGGTGTAGTATAGTATAGTGTAGTATGGTTTAGCGTAGTACCGTGTGGTATGGTGCGGTGTATTATAGTGTAGTATGGTGTAGTATAGTATAATGTAGTGTAGTGTAGTGTAGTATGGTTTAGCGTAGTACCGTGTGGTATGGTGCGGTGTATTATAGTGTAGTATGGTGTAGTATAGTACAGTATAATATAGAGTGGTGTAGTATAGTATAGTGTAGTATGGTTTAGCGTAGTACCGTGTGGTATGGTGCGGTGTATTATAGTGTAGTATGGTGTAGTATAGTGCAGTGTAGTATTGTGTATTGTGATGTATAATGGTGCAGTCTAGTATAGTGTGGTATAATGTAATGTAGTATAAGGGGGTGGAGTGGAGTGTAACCTATTGCAGTGTAGTATAGTACAGTATAATATAGAGTGGTATAGTATAGAGTGGTGTAGTATAGTATAGTGTAGTATGGTATAGTGTAGTATAGTGTAATATAGTGTGTGTAGTATAGTTAGCGTAATATGGTATAGCGTAGTATGGTGTAGTGCAGCATAGTTGGTGTAGTATGGTATAGTATTGTGTAGTGTAGCATAGTGTGGTATAATATTGTGTAGTGTAGCATAGTGTGGTATAATATTGTGTAGGATCGTATAGTGTGGTATAGTGCAGTGTAGTATAGTGTAGTATAGTGGTGTAGTGTGGTATAGTATTGTGTGGTATAGTATTGTGTAGTGCAGTATAGTGTAGTATAGTATAGTGGTGTAGTGTGGTATAGTATTGTGTGGTATAGTAGTGTGTAGTGTAGTATAGTGTAGTATAGTATAGTGGTGTGGTGTGGTAGTACCATGTGTTCCATACAGATGCTGATCTCTCCATCGCTGTAGAAGGTGTAGTATAGTGCATTGTAGTGTAGTATACTATATCATAGTATGTTGTAGTATAATGCAGCATACTATAATGGTATGGTGTAGTATAGTGTAGCATATTATATCCTAGTATTTTGTAGTATGGTGCAGTATACTATAATGTGGTGTAGTGTAGTGTGGTAGTACCATGTGTTCCATACAGATGCTGATCTCTCCATCGCTGTAGAAGGTGTAGTATAGTGCAGGGTAGTGTAGTATAGTGTAGTAGGGTGTAGTATAGTGAGGTATAGTAGTACCATGTGTTCCATACAGATGCTGATCTCTCCATCGCTGTAGAAGGTGTAGTATAGTGCAGCATACTATAATGTGGTGTAGTATATTATATCCTAGTATTTTGTAGTATGGTGCAGTATACTATAATGTGGTATGGTGTAGTATAGTGTAGTATATTATATCCTAGTATTTTGTAGTATGGTGCAGTATACTATAATGTGGTGTGGTGTAGTCTGGTAGTACCATGTGTTCCATACAGATGCTGATCTCTCCATCACTGTAGAAGGTATAGTATAGTACAGGGTAGTATAGTGTAGTGTAGTGTAGTATAGTGTAGTAGGGTGTAGTATAGTGAGGTATAGTAGTACCATGTGCTCCATACAGATGCTGATCTCTCCATCGCTGTAGAAGGCCCCGTAGAAGCCCACAATGTAGGGGGAGTTACACTCATGCAGAACCTGCAGCTCTCTGATGATCTGGTTCCTGATGGCCGGCTTGATCTCCAGGTGGATCAACTGGAATACAGAGAGGAGACAAGGAGCGCAGTTAGTGATAACAGTGACAACAGTTGCCTGTTTGAGTGTATGTTGAGTTTGTCATTTCCTCTGCGGCCATTTTGCTGTCACAGTGTTTGTTATAACCAATTTATTGAAGTCAAATCAAATCTTATTGGTCACATACACATGGTCAGCAGATGTTATTGGTCACATAGACATGGTCAGCAGATGTTAATGTGAGTGTAGCGAAGTGCTTGTGCTTCTAGTTCCGACCGTGCAGTAATATCTAACAAGTAATCTAACAATTCCACAACAACTACCTTACACAGACATGTAAAGGGGTGAATGAGAATATATACATATAAATATATGGATGAGCGATGGCCGAGCGGCATAGGCAAGGTGCAGTAGATGGTATAAAACACAGTATATACATATGATATGAGTAATGTAAGATATGAAAACATTATTTAAAGTGACTAGTGATCCATTTATTTATTCTCTCTCTCTCTCTCTCTCTCTCTCTCTCTCTCTCTCTCTCTCTCTCTCTCTCTCTCTCTCTCTCTCTCTCTCTCTCTCTCTCTCTCTCTCTCTCTCTCTCTCTCTCTCTCTCTCTCTCTCTCTCTCTCTCTCTCTCTCTCTCTCTCTCTCTCTCTCTCTCTCTCTCTCTCTCTCTCTCTCTCTCTCTCTCTCTCTCTCTCTCTCTCTCTCTCTCTCTCTCTCTCTCTCTCTCTCTCTCTCTCTCTCAAAAAGGAAAACAGTCTGATGAACACCTCTCTTCTAGCCAGACAGTGGTCTCCATGACAGAACAACTTATTGTTCCAAAATGTAATCAAGATGGTAGTAAGGAAACAGAATGCCTTCATCAAACGCTGGGATTTAAAAGTACAATTCTAGTTCACCTTCCTGGCCATGATGAGCCCTGAGGGTCTGTGTAAAACTTTGAAGACAACCCCTCCGTTCCCGGCTCCCAGCTCACAGATCTTTTCCATATCATGATCCTTCAGCTCTCCAACCTTCTGTTTCTGGGTGAGAAAGGCCTCCAGGCGTTTACGCTGCTGTTCATCAAGCTCCAACTCCTCTAGCTTCTTCTGAAGGGCCTCTAGGTTAGTCCTGTTGGGGGGGAGAGAGAGAGGAGGAGGAGGAGGGGAGAGAGAAGATGAGAGAGGTAGGAGAAGAGAGACAAAGAGAGGAGGAGGAGAGGCAGGGAGAGAGAGAGAGAGAGAGAGAGAGGAGAGAGAGAGGAGAGAGAGGAGGAGAGAGAGGTAGGAGACAGAGAGAGAGGAGGAGAGAGAGAGGAGAAAGAGACAAAGAGTGAGAGACAGAGGAGAAGAGAGAGAGAGAGAAGGAGAGAGAGAGAGAAGGAGAGAGAGAGAGAGACAGGGAGAGAGAGAAGTAGGGGGAGAAAGAACAGGACAGCAACACAATTAGACCCAACCAAGTCATGAGAAACCAAAAAGATAATTACTTGGCACATTGGAAATAATTAACAAAAAAACAGAGCACACCAGAATGATATTTGGCTCTAAACAGAGAGTACACAGTGGCAGAATACCTGACCACTGTGACTGACCCAAACTTAAGGAAAGCTTAGACTATGTACAGACTCAGTGAGCATAGCCTTGCTATTGAGAAAGGCCGCCGTAGACAGACATGGCTCTCAAGAGAAAACAGACTATGTGCACACATACCCACAAAATAGAGAGAAAGAGAGAGAGAGAGCTGGCGGACCAGACTAGCATAACACAGAGAGAGTCAGACTTTCCCTAGATCTAACAATATCCTATGTTATGGTGAAGAGATCACTGATTAGCTATGTAGAGTAGGTCTCAATTCCAATACAATCAAAGGACTTTACTGGGAAACATACACTACGCTAGCTAACTACACTACAGGACCAACAGCATGGACACCTGCTCGTCCAACATCTCATTCCAAAATCATGGGCTTTAATATGGAGTTGGTCCCCCCCTTTGCTGCTATAACAGCCTCCACTCTTCTGGGAAGGCTTTCCACTAGATGTTGGAACATTGCTGCTATAACAGCCTCCACTCTTCTGGGAAGGCTTTCCACTAGATGTTGGAACATTGCTGCTATAACAGCCTCTGGGAAGGCTTTCCACTAGATGTTGGAACATTGCTGCTATAACAGCCTCCACTCTTCTGGGAAGGCTTTCCACTAGATGTAGGAACATTGCTGCTATAACAGCCTCCACTCTTTTGGGAAGGCTTTCCACTAGATGTTGGAATATTGCTGCGGAGACTTGCTTCCATTCAGCCACAAGAGCATTAGTGAGGTCGGGTACTGATGTTGGGCGGTTAGCCCTGGCTCGCAGTCGGCGTTCCAATTCGGTGTTCGATGGGGTTGAGGTCAGGGCTCTGTGCAGGCCAGTCAAGTTCTTCCACACCAATCTCGACAAACCATTTCTGTATGGACCTCACTTTGTATACGGGGCTTTGTCATGCTGTTGCCACAAAGTTAGAAGCACATAATCGTCTAGAATGTCATTGTATGCTGTAGCGTTAAGATTTCCCTTCACTGGAACTAAAGGGGCCTATCCTGAATCATGAAAAACAGCCCCAGACCAGTAAAGCAATCTCTCTATGGAGATTGCATGGCCGTGTGCTCGACTTTATACACCTGTCAGCAACAGGTGTGGCTGAAATAGCCAAATCCAAGTTTGAAAAGAATATAGACATTTCAAATGTACAACTCTGTAGAATGTTGTAACTCTCTCTCCGCGGGCCGTCTATTAGCCCTGCTGTTGCCATGGAGATGGATGTCCTTTTCTCTTTATTTGCAGAATGAACTCAGCCTGATCTCCAGCTAGCATTCTCCTCCTCGTCTTCCCCTCCTCCTCGTCCTCTCCAGCTAGCATTCTCCTCCTCGTCTTCCCCTCCTCCTCGTCCTCTCCAGCTAGCATTCTCCTCCTCGTCTTCCCCTCCTCCTCGTCCTCTCCAACAGCATTCTCCTCCTCGTCTTCCCCTCCTCCTCGTCCTCTCCAGCTAGCATTCTCCTCCTCGTCTTCCCCTCCTCCTCGTCCTCTCCAGCTAGCATTCTCCTCCTCGTCTTCCCCTCCTCCTCGTCCTCCCCTCCTCCTCGTCTTCCCCTCCTCCTCGTCCTCTCCAGCTAGTATTCTCCTCCTCGTCTTCCCCTCCTCCTCGTCTTCCCCTCCTCCTCGTCTTCCCCTCCTCCTCGTCCTCTCCAGCTAGTATTCTCCTCCTCGTCTTCCCCTCCTCCTCGTCTTCCCCTCCTCCTCGTCTTCCCCTCCTCCTCGTCCTCTCCAACAGTATTCTCCTCCTCGTCTTCCCCTCCTCCTCGTCCTCTCCAACAGTATTCTCCTCCTCGTCTTCCCCTCCTCCTCGTCCTCTCCAGCTAGTATTCTCCTCCTCGTCTTCCCCTCCTCCTCGTCTTCCCCTCCTCCTCGTCTTCCCCTCCTCCTCGTCCTCTCCAACAGTATTCTCCTCCTCGTCTTCCCCTCCTCCTCGTCCTCTCCAACAGTATTCTCCTCCTCGTCTTCCCCTCCTCCTCGTCCTCTCCAGCTAGCATTCTCCTCCTCGTCTTCCCCTCCTCCTCGTCCTCTCCAGCTAGCATTCTCCTCCTCGTCTTCCCCTCCTCCTCGTCCTCTCCAGCTAGCATTCTCCTCCTCGTCTTCCCCTCCTCCTCGTCCTCTCCAACAGTATTCTCCTCCTCGTCTTCCCCTCCTCCTCGTCCTCTCCAGCTAGTATTCTCCTCCTCGTCTTCCCCTCCTCCTCGTCCTCTCCAGCTAGTATTCTCCTCCTCGTCTTCCCCTCCTCCTCGTCCTCTCCAACAGTATTCTCCTCCTCGTCTTCCCCTCCTCCTCGTCCTCTCCAGCTAGTATTCTCCTCCTCGTCTTCCCCTCCTCCTCGTCCTCTCCAACAGTATTCTCCTCCTCGTCTTCCCCTCCTCCTCGTCCTCTCCAGCTAGTATTCTCCTCCTCGTCTTCCCCTCCTCCTCGTCCTCTCCAGCTAGCATTCTCCTCCTCGTCTTCCCCTCCTCCTCGTCCTCTCCAGCTAGCATTCTCCTCCTCGTCTTCCCCTCCTCCTCGTCCTCTCCAGCTAGCATTCTCCTCCTCGTCTTCCCCTCCTCCTCGTCCTCTCCAGCTAGCATTCTCCTCCTCGTCTTCCCCTCCTCCTCGTCCTCTCCAACAGTATTCTCCTCCTCGTCTTCCCCTCCTCCTCGTCCTCTCCAGCTAGCATTCTCCTCCTCGTCTTCCCCTCCTCCTCGTCCTCTCCAACAGCATTCTCCTCCTCGTCTTCCCCTCCTCCTCGTCCTCTCCAGCTAGCATTCTCCTCCTCGTCTTCCCCTCCTCCTCGTCCTCTCCAGCTAGCATTCTCCTCCTCGTCTTCCCCTCCTCCTCGTCCTCTCCAACAGTATTCTCCTCCTCGTCTTCCCCTCCTCCTCGTCCTCTCCAACAGTATTCTCCTCCTCGTCTTCCCCTCCTCCTCGTCCTCTCCAACAGTATTCTTCTCCTCTTCCCCTCCAACAGTATCCTCCTCCTCCTCCCCTCCAACAGTATTCTCCTCCTCTTTCCCTCTAACAGTATTCTCCTCCTCTTTCCCTTCAACAGTATTCGCCTCCTCTTTCCCTCCAACAGTATTCTCCTCCTCCTCCTCCTCTTCCCCTCCTCCTCTTCCCCTCCTCCTCCTCTCCTCTTTCCCTCCAACAGTATTCTCCTCCTCTTCCCCTCCAACAGTATTCTCCTCCTCTCCCCCCTCCTCCTCCTCCTCTTCCCCTCCAACAGTATTCTCCTCCTCTTCCCCTCCTCCTCCTCTTCCATTCCTCCTCTTCCTCTTCCCCTCCTCTTCCTCTTCCCTTCCAACAGTATTCTCCTCCTCTTCCCCTCCTCCTCCTCCTCCTCCCCTCCTCTTCCTCTTCCCCTCCTCTTCCCCTCCTCTTCCAACAGTATTCTACTCCTCTTCTCATTCTAGTCCTTCCCTCCTCTTTTAGTGCCTTCACCAGAATCCCCCATGCCCTCGTTTAGTGCCCTGCACATCCCATTGTAACAGGGATATCTAGTCAGTTGCAGAACGGAATGCACAATGTCTTCCTCATTTAACCCTCTGACTCAGAGAGGTGTGGGGGGGGGGGGGGGGGGGGGGGCTGCTTCCATCCACGTCGTCCGGCTAACTGCCGGGAAGAACAGCAGATTTTTTCCCACCTTGCCGGCTCGAGGATTCAAACCAGCGACTTTTTTCGGTTACTGGCTCAAAGCTCGTAAATCGCTAGGCTACCTGAGAGAGCAAGTCAGACCACACAGGAATCACAACACTAATATTACTATTAAGCAACAAGACCCGAGGGGGTTGTGGTATACGGCCAATATACCACTGCTAAGGGCAGTTCTTAAGCACGACACAACGCGGAGTGCCTGGATACAGCCCTTAGCCCTGGTATATTGGCCATATACCACAACCCCCCCCTCCCTCCCGAGGGTTGCCAAAGTAATTAGAGCAGTGGCAATACATGTTTTATCATACCCTTGGTATACGGTCTGATATACCACGGCTGTCAGCCAATCAGTATTCAGGGCTGATCGTTGATAATATGTATTGTGTCTGTATCTCTGTGGTATTTCAGGAACCTTAATTAGGTACAAATTCTATCTACAGTTTAAACATGTAACTGACCTGCTATTGTCCTTCCACCTCTACAGAACTCGTCTCCTCTTATCTAAAACATATCAGCACCTAGCCAGGACAGCACTGATACAGCTAGGTTACCATTTACAACTAGACAACACTGATACAGCTAGGTTACCATTTACAACTAGACAACACTGATACAGCTAGGTTACCATTTACAACTAGACAACACTGATACAGCTAGGTTACAACTAGACAACACTGATACAGCTAGGTTACCATTTACAACTAGACAACACTGATACAGCTAGGTTACAACTAGACAACACTGATACAGCTAGGTTACCATTTACAACTAGACAACACTGATACAGCTAGGTTACAACTAGACAACACTGATACAGCTAGGTTACCATTTACAACTAGACAACACTGATGCAACTAGGTTACCATTTGTAACAACCCTACTGTGGTTCCATGTTCCATGTTGTAACAACCCTACTGTGGTTCCATGTTCATAACAACCCTACTGTGGTTCCATGTTCATAACAACCCTACTGTGGTTCCATGTTCATAACAACTCTACTGTGGTTCCATATTCATAACAACCCTTCTGTGGTTCCATGTTCCATGTTGTAACAACCCTACTGTGGTTCCATGTTCCATGTTCATAACAACCCTACTGTGGTTCCATATTCATAACAACCCTACTGTGGTTCCATGTTCATAACAACTCTACTGTGGTTCCATGTTGTAACAACCCTACTGTGGTTCCATGTTCCATGTTGTAACAACCCTACTGTGGTTCCATGTTCATAACAACCCTACTGTGGTTCCATGTTCATAACAACCCTACTGTGGTTCCATGTTCATAACAACTCTACTGTGGTTCCATATTCATAACAACCCTACTGTGGTTCCATGTTCCATGTTGTAACAACCCTACTGTGGTTCCATGTTCCATGTTCATAACAACCCTACTGTGGTTCCATATTCATAACAACCCTACTGTGGTTCCATGTTCATAACAACTCTACTGTGGTTCCATGTTGTAACAACCCTACTGTGGTTCCATGTTCCATGTTGTAACAACCCTACTGTGGTTCCATGTTCCATGTTCATAACAACCCTACTGTGGTTCCATGTTCATAACAACCCTACTGTGGTTCCATGTTCATAACAACCCTACTGTGGTTCCATATTCATAACAACCCTACTGTGGTTCCATGTTGTAACAACCCTACTGTGGTTCCATGTTCCATGTTGTAACAACTCTACTGTGGTTCCATATTCATAACAACCCTACTGTGGTTCCATATTCATAACAACCCTACTGTGGTTCCATGTTCATAACAACCCTACTGTGGTTCCATGTTCCATGTTGTAACAACTCTACTGTGGTTCCATATTCATAACAACCCTACTGTGGTTCCATGTTCCATGTTGTAACAACTCTACTGTGGTTCCATGTTCATAACAACTCTACTGTGGTTCCATGTTCATAACAACCCTACTGTGGTTCCATGTTCATAACAACCCTACTGTGGTTCCATATTCATAACAACCCTACTGTGGTTCCATATTCATAACAACCCTACTGTGGTTCCATATTCATAACAACTCTACTGTGGTTCCATGTTCATAACAACTCTACTGTGGTTCCATATTCATAACAACTCTACTGTGGTTCCATATTCATAACAACCCTACTGTGGTTCCATATTCATAACAACTCTACTGTGGTTCCATGTTGTAACAACCCTACTGTGGTTCCATAGTCATAACAACCCTACTGTGGTTCCATATTCATAACAACCCTACTGTGGTTCCATATTCATAACAACCCTACTGTGGTTCCATGTTCATAACAACTCTACTGTGGTTCCATATTCATAACAACTCTACTGTGGTTCCATATTCATAACAACCCTACTGTGGTTCCATATTCATAACAACTCTACTGTGGTTCCATGTTCATAACAACTCTACTGTGGTTCCATGTTCATAACAACCCTACTGTGGTTCCATGTTCCATATTCATAACAACCCTACTGTGGTTCCATGTTCCATGTTCATAACAACCCTACTGTGGTTCCATGTTCCATGTTCATAACAACCCTACTGTGGTTCCATGTTCCATGTTCATTACAACCCTACTGTGGTTCCATGTTCCATGTTCATAACAACCCTACTGTGGTTCCATGTTCATTACAACCCTACTGTGGTTCCATATTCATAACAACTCTACTGTGGTTCCATATTCATAACAACCCTACTGTGGTTCCATATTCATAACAACCCTACTGTGGTTCCATATTCATAACAACTCTACTGTGGTTCCATGTTCATAACAACTCTACTGTGGTTCCATGTTCATAACAACCCTACTGTGGTTCCATGTTCCATATTCATAACAACCCTACTGTGGTTCCATGTTCCATGTTCATAACAACCCTACTGTGGTTCCATGTTCCATGTTCATAACAACCCTACTGTGGTTCCATGTTCCATGTTCATAACAACCCTACTGTGGTTCCATGTTCCATGTTCATTACAACCCTACTGTGGTTCCATATTCATAACAACCCTACTGTGGTTCCATATTCATAACAACTCTACTGTGGTTCCATGTTCATAACAACCCTACTGTGGTTCCATGTTGTAACAACCCTACTGTGGTTCCATGTTCCATGTTGTAACAACTCTACTGTGGTTCCATATTCATAACAACCCTACTGTGGTTCCATATTCATAACAACCCTACTGTGGTTCCATGTTCATAACAACCCTACTGTGGTTCCATATTCATAACAACCCTACTGTGGTTCCATGTTGTAACAACCCTACTGTGGTTCCATGTTCCATGTTGTAACAACTCTACTGTGGTTCCATATTCATAACAACCCTACTGTGGTTCCATATTCATAACAACCCTACTGTGGTTCCATGGTCATAACAACCCTACTGTGGTTCCATATTCATAACAACCCTACTGTGGTTCCATGTTCATAACAACCCTACTGTGGTTCCATATTCATAACAACCCTACTGTGGTTCCATATTCATAACAACTCTACTGTGGTTCCATATTCATAACAACTCTACTGTGGTTCCATGTTCATAACAACCCTACTGTGGTTCCATATTCATAACAACCCTACTGTGGTTCCATATTCATAACAACCCTACTGTGGTTCCATATTCATAACAACCCTACTGTGGTTCCATGTTCATAACAACCCTACTGTGGTTCCATGTTGTAACAACCCTACTGTGGTTCCATATTCATAACAACCCTACTGTGGTTCCATGTTCATAACAACCCTACTGTGGTTCCATGTTCATAACAACTCTACTGTGGTTCCATATTCATAACAACTCTACTGTGGTTCCATATTCATAACAACTCTACTGTGGTTCCATATTCATAACAACCCTACTGTGGTTCCATATTCATAACAACTCTACTGTGGTTCCATGTTCATAACAACTCTACTGTGGTTCCATGTTCATAACAACCCTACTGTGGTTCCATGTTCCATATTCATAACAACCCTACTGTGGTTCCATGTTCCATGTTCATAACAACCCTACTGTGGTTCCATGTTCCATGTTCATAACAACCCTACTGTGGTTCCATGTTCCATGTTCATTACAACCCTACTGTGGTTCCATGTTCCATGTTCATAACAACCCTACTGTGGTTCCATATTCATAACAACTCTACTGTGGTTCCATATTCATAACAACCCTACTGTGGTTCCATATTCATAACAACCCTACTGTGGTTCCATATTCATAACAACTCTACTGTGGTTCCATGTTCATAACAACTCTACTGTGGTTCCATGTTCATAACAACCCTACTGTGGTTCCATGTTCCATATTCATAACAACCCTACTGTGGTTCCATGTTCCATGTTCATAACAACCCTACTGTGGTTCCATGTTCCATGTTCATAACAACCCTACTGTGGTTCCATGTTCCATGTTCATAACAACCCTACTGTGGTTCCATGTTCCATGTTCATTACAACCCTACTGTGGTTCCATATTCATAACAACCCTACTGTGGTTCCATATTCATAACAACTCTACTGTGGTTCCATGTTCATAACAACCCTACTGTGGTTCCATGTTGTAACAACCCTACTGTGGTTCCATGTTCCATGTTGTAACAACTCTACTGTGGTTCCATATTCATAACAACCCTACTGTGGTTCCATATTCATAACAACCCTACTGTGGTTCCATGTTCATAACAACCCTACTGTGGTTCCATATTCATAACAACCCTACTGTGGTTCCATGTTGTAACAACCCTACTGTGGTTCCATGTTCCATGTTGTAACAACTCTACTGTGGTTCCATATTCATAACAACCCTACTGTGGTTCCATATTCATAACAACCCTACTGTGGTTCCATGGTCATAACAACCCTACTGTGGTTCCATATTCATAACAACCCTACTGTGGTTCCATATTCATAACAACTCTACTGTGGTTCCATATTCATAACAACTCTACTGTGGTTCCATGTTCATAACAACCCTACTGTGGTTCCATATTCATAACAACCCTACTGTGGTTCCATATTCATAACAACCCTACTGTGGTTCCATATTCATAACAACCCTACTGTGGTTCCATGTTCATAACAACCCTACTGTGGTTCCATGTTGTAACAACCCTACTGTGGTTCCATATTCATAACAACCCTACTGTGGTTCCATGTTCATAACAACCCTACTGTGGTTCCATGTTCATAACAACTCTACTGTGGTTCCATATTCATAACAACTCTACTGTGGTTCCATGTTCATAACAACCCTACTGTGGTTCCATATTCATAACAACCCTACTGTGGTTCCATATTCATAACAACCCTACTGTGGTTCCATGTTGTAACAACCCTACTGTGGTTCCATGTTCCATGTTGTAACAACCCTACTGTGGTTCCATATTCATAACAACCCTACTGTGGTTCTGTTCCATGTTGTAACAACCCTACTGTGGTTCTATATTCCATGTTGTAACAACTCTACTGTGGTTCCATATTCATAACAACCCTACTGTGGTTCCATATTCATAACAACCCTACTGTGGTTCCATATTCATAACAACCCTACTGTGGTTCTATGTTCCATGTTGTAACAACCTCTTACTTCTTCATCTTTGAGGTGGCAGGGTAGCCTAATGGTTAGAGTAACCGGAAGGTTGCAAGTTCAAACCCCCGAGCTGACAAGGTACAAATCTGTCGTTCTGCCCCTGAACATCTCATCTCTGAACACTGTTCCTAGGCCGTCAAAATAAGAATTTGTTCTTAACTGGAACCACAGTAGAGTTGTTACAACATGGAACCACAGTAGGTAAAATAAATAAAATTAACAAAAATCCATTTAGATGCTAAATCAGTTTCTCATCAGCTGCTCTTCTTTTCTGCACTTGAATACAAATGCAGTCATAGTGTGATAATAATATTATGTTCTTTCATGTCTCCAGGACAGCTAATTAGTTATAGCACGACTGATTAATTGGAGAGGTACTAGAATGAGATAGGCAGGAACACACACACAATGTTCAGCCTCGGGCTTAGCTCCTCATTCTCATTTAGAGAGGAGAAGATGGGAGATAAGAAGAGTGGAGAAGGGGGGAGATGAGATGGGAGGGGTAGAGAGGGGAGGAGAAGAGAGGAAAGGAGAAGGGAGGAGAGGAAAGGAGAAGAAGAGGGAGAAAAGAGAGGGTAGGGTAGGGGAGAGGATGAGAAGAGAGGGGGGAGGAGATGAGATGGGAGGAGAGGTGAGAGGGGAGGAGAGGGGTAGAGAGGGGAGGAGAAGAGAGGAAAGGAGAAGGGAGGAGAGGAAAGGAGAAGAAGAAGGAGAAAAGAGAGAGTAGGGTAGGGGAGAGGACGAGGGGAGAGGGGGGAGGAGATGAGATGGGAGGAGAGGTGAGAGGGGAGGAGAGGAGAGGAAAGAAGAAGAGAGGGGACGAGGAGACGGGAGGGGAGGAGAGGTGAAGGGCAGAGGATAGAAGAATAGGTTAGAGGGGAGGGTAGGAGAGAGGATGAGAGGAGAGGGAAGGAGAGGAGAGGAAAGGAGAAGAGAGGGGACGAGGAGACGGGAGGGGAGGAGAGGTGAAGGGCAGAGGATAGAAGAGGAGGTTCGAGGGGAGGGTAGGAGAGAGGATGAGAGGAGAGGGAAGGAGAGGAGAGAGGAGATGGGAGGAGAGGAGAGAGGAGATGGGAGGAGAGGAGAGGAAAGGAGAAGAGAGGGGACGAGGAGAGAGGAGTGGAGCAGAGTAACACTTGACAAGGAGAGGCGTGGGAGAGTCAACAATAGCTGGAACACCGCAGCCCACACACTAAAGTGACGAGGGAACTTGGAGCAGGCAACATGACTCCACAACAAAGCCCAAGGACATGCAGTCAGCGGACTGTTCTAGAAGACGACAGCACACGTGCATGTCAAATAGCACTCAGAGTCTCAGAATGACCTATGTAGCGAATAGGGTGGCATTTGGCATGTCCACATTATAGCCTTTCTGTGAGACTCACATCACAGCTCCAACAGTACAGTATCGCTGCCTCGTCTAAAAGCTACTGAGCACAGTTGATGGTGCACATAGTGTATAAATGTCATGCATTCAAGATGATACGCTATACACAATATAATAATACACTACATGGTCAAAAGTATGTGGACACCCCTTAAAATGAGTGGATTCGTAGACATAGACAAACATTGGCAGTAGAATGAGAAGAGCTAAGTGACTTTCAACGTGGCACCGTCATAGGATGCCACCTTTTCTAACAAGTCAGTTCATCAAATTTCTACCCTGCGGATGCCAGTAGAACGCTACCTGCCCCAATGCATAGTGGCAACTGTAAAGTTTGGTTGAGGATGAATAATTGTCTAGGGGCCCTTAGTTCCAGTGAAGGGAAATTGTAACGCTTCAGCATACAGAGTCAAAGTCTACTCCCCTGCGTCCGTGATTGGTCAACTGTAGGGATGACGCGAGTTTCCTCTTCTTGTTGATTCAGTACCAAACTCAGGGGGAGATAGATGGCGGAAGTGGATGCAGTTCCAATCAAGCAGCGCGTCGAACAAAAGTTGGTGAAGAGGAATGGTCTGAATGGACAACAGTAGTAGCGAAAATTATCTAAAATTGGAGTTGAGGATACGTTTATGAATGACAATGAATCGCTTCTTGTTGGGATGCGTTTGTTGAGGAAGGACGCATAACGGGAAACCCGTTTGAGGTGTCGAAAATTGTGAAGTAAACTTGTACTTGGAAAAGTGGCGTCAGTCAGAGTGAACGGGAGTGGTCTTTATTTTGATTCATTGTATTTCTGAAGAACAGAGGAAAGATTGCAGTGAGCTTCAAAAGAAACCCGGACAACAGAAGTTTTGTGTTTTGAACTTCGGAGTAGAGACACCCGTCAAAGGAGTCATTTCAGGGGTGACGACAGATGTTCAGGTTGAATACCTGAAGATATTTCTTGGTGTGGTTGGTGCCCCCGCGTCTGACCCGCTGGGTGAATGGAGGAAAAGAAGAAAGTCTGTCGGTCCTGTTGTTTTCTGATAAAGAGTATATACCTATACATGTGAAGCTTGATTATGTAAGACACGCTGTAAAAGCTTTCGTCCCTAAACCTTTGCAGGTGTAAGGATTTAGCCATGATTCAAGTGTGTGCAGACGGACAGAGTATATTGAAAAACCTGTGTGTAGAAGGACGACGGTGTTGCAATTGTGGTGAGGGATCATGATCCCCGAGTTCCTGGAGTGCCCTGTAAGTATGAAGGAGATTGAGGTGGGGAATCATGATCCCCGAGTTCCTGGAGTGCCCTGTAAGGATGAAGGAGATTGAGGTGGGGAATCATGATCCCAGAGTTCCTGGAGTGCCCTGTAAGTATGAAGGAGATTGAGGTGGGGAATCATGATCCCAGAGTTCCTGGAGTGCCCTGTAAGGATGAAGGAGGTTGAGGTGGGGAATCATGATCCCAGAGTTCCTGGAGTGCCCTGTAAGGATGAAGGAGATTGAGGTGGGGAATCATGATCCCAGAGTTCCTGGAGTGCCCTGTAAGGATGAAGGAGAATGAGGTGGGGAATCATGATCCCAGAGTTCCTGGAGTGCCCTGTAAGTATGAAGGAGATTGAGGTGGGGGATCATGATCCCAGAGTTCCTGGAGTGCCCTGTAAGTATGAAGGAGATTGAGATGGGGAATCATGATCCCAGAGTTCCTGGAGTGCCCTGTAAGGATGAAGGAGATTGACGTGGCAAAAAAGTTAGTTAAGAGCAGTTAATAGTTAAGAGCAGTTAATTGAATCTCCTGTGAGGAGGCGAATAATAATTGAGAAAAACCATTGATGCTAGTGAAGACATGGTGGTGGATACACTAAATGTTTGCTGCCAGTCGAAAGATATCCCCCCCTGTGTGTTAAAAAGGTTAAAGATATCCCCCCCCTGTGTGTTAAAAAGGTTAAAGATATCCCCCCTGTGTTAAAAAGGTTAAAGATATCCCCCCTATCCCCCCTGTGTTAAAAATGTTAAAGATATCCTACGTGTTAAAAAGGTTAAAGATACCCCCCCCCCTGTGTGTTAAAAAGGTTAAAGATATCCCCCTGTGTTAAAACGGTTAAAGATATCCCCCCTGTGTTAAAAAGGTTAAAGATATCCCCCCTGTGTTCAAAAGGTTAAAGATATCCCCCCCTGTGTTAAAAAGGTTAAAGATATCCCCCCTGTGTTAAAAAGGTTAAAGACATCCCCCCTGTGTTAAAAAGGTTAAAGATATCCCCCTGTGTGTTAAAAAGGTTAAAGACATCCCCCCTGTGTTAAAAAGGTTAAAGATATCCCCCCTGTGTTAAAAAGGTTAAAGACATCCCCCCTGTGTTAAAAAGGTTAAAGATATCCCCTTGTGTGTTAAAAAGGTTAAAGACATCCCCCCTGTGTTAAAAAGGTTAAAGATATCCCCCCTGTGTGTTAAAAAGGTTAAAGATATCCCCCCCTGTGTTCAAAAGGTTAAAGATATCCCCCCTGTGTGTTAAAAAGGTTAAAGATATCCCCCCTGTGTTAAAAAGGTTAAAGATCTCCCCCCTGTGTGTTAAAAAGGTTAACGATATCCCCCCTGTGTTCAAAAGGTTAAAGATATCCCCCCCTGTGTTAAAAAGGTTAAAGATATCCCCCCTGTGTTAAAAAGGTTAAAGACATCCCCCCTGTGTTAAAAAGGTTAAAGATATCCCCCTGTGTGTTAAAAAGGTTAAAGACATCCCCCCTGTGTTAAAAAGGTTAAAGATATCCCCCCTGTGTTAAAAAGGTTAAAGACATCCCCCCTGTGTTAAAAAGGTTAAAGATATCCCCCTGTGTGTTAAAAAGGTTAAAGACATCCCCCCTGTGTTAAAAAGGTTAAAGATATCCCCCCTGTGTGTTAAAAAGGTTAAAGATATCCCCCCCTGTGTTCAAAAGGTTAAAGATATCCCCCCTGTGTGTTAAAAAGGTTAAAGATATCCCCCCTGTGTTAAAAAGGTTAAAGATCTCCCCCCTGTGTGTTAAAAAGGTTAAAGATATCCCCCCTGTGTGTTAAAAAGGTTAAAGATATCCCCCCTGTGTTAAAAAGGTTAAAGATATCCCCCATGTGTTAAAAAGGTTAAAGATATCCCCCCTGTGTGTTAAAAAGGTTAAAGATATGTGTGTTAAAAAGGTGGACCTGGGTTCAGATAGTGTTGGAAATGTTTTGAATACATTGAGCATTTGGTGTCTGGACTGCCAGTGTTGCTTTAGGCTGACATCATCAAAAGTGTCTTCTGAACACAGTAGAGATACAGACTAGGTGACGTGAGACACTACCATACTGATGGGAGATAACATCTCAGACGAGCCCCCCATTTTGTTACATTCCCCAGCAAGAAACCAAAAACTGTTTGCTTAAACAGAAGTGGGAACTAACAAAGAGTCACTGACAACAACCAAAACATAACAGGTGGGGTTTTTAGGAGGGGTTCTGAAAGACACTTATGGGGGTGTTGACTAGAAACAACTGGAACATACTGACTAATGAGATGACAAGTCAGCACAGGTGTAACATACTGACTAACGAGATGACGCCTAAATGATGGGCCCCCACGTGCTAACGTCCAACCTCGAAATCTAAGTGGAAAACCAAAGCCTGTAACATCTATGCTAAACACACCGAAGCAAACAAGCAAAGTCATATATCTTAATGTATGGCTCTGTGTGCGCCTGCCTGCCCCCCCCCCCCCCCCTCCACACACGATATGACAGAAGAAAGGGAAAATCACATTGGAACATTAACTATCTTATATACTAATAAGACTATAATTACAACACAAAAATATACCCATCTAATACCAAGTTAAATAAAGTACAAATTGGGCAAATGTAGGCTAAAGATTACTTCACTATTACGGGGACAGAAATGATTGACATCAATCATTGCCACCACATCCAGATAGACCTGTCTCAAGACTGGGCTACTCACTCCGTGGCACCGGTGCCGTTGACAGTGTTTCCATCGGGAATAGGGTTGAGTTGGATCGGTTCAGGCTTTCTTCTCTTCTGCATCCTGTCTTCCACACTTCTATTTAAACTTGTTTATAAAAACGATAAACCCGATCAGACAAAATAACCGGGGTGTTGTTCCGTGTCTCTGGTGATTACTTTGCTGCCTGTCAAAAACAATCCAAACTCGGCTGGGGGTTAAATAAATCACCCGAATGATAGGTGAATCAATTGAAATTATAGGCTAATTCACGCGGATATTATCTGACTTTGTGCAAAAATAATCAAATATAAGATTACTAAACAGACTAGATGACAGTGAAAGACATAGACGATTATTTTATATCTTCTCTACTTGTTAATGAGAAGATGCCACTGGTGGGGAATGGGTTGTGAGATGTTACGTCACGCCAATATTTACACCGGTCTTCCGGGCAGCGAAGTGTGGAGAAGTGCGTCTCCTATTGGACCACAGTGGTATTACCATACTGTACACGAATAACTCGAGACGTAGTAACAGAAGTAGAAGGATTTCTTTACAAGACTAACCCCATTCAAGCCAAGAAGCTAAATGTTTCCTAGTTGAAAATCTCGTTCGATTTTTTTTCTCATAAACGTTAGAAGTGTGTAGGCCTATGCTTCGTTCTGAACAAACTATCCTTGATAAGAGTCATGACTTTAATCTAATCCGTAATAACATAACATGTTATTTTTTTTGTTTATTTATTTCAACCTAATATCTGACTTAGATGAGATGGGTATTTATTTCAACGGGGCAACGACGTGCCTAATGTTTCTCGATGGACCAGTGGGGTAAGGCACTTCCCTTTGAACCAAAGGATTGTGGGTTCAAATCTCAACATGGCATATTGCGATTGTGGTTGATCAGTGTGATCTGCAGTACTGAATAAGTGTGCTGTTGTTCATGACGCCACAGAGAACGATACTGGTGCTCACCGACAGGACCTAACGAGTTATTGGGATCACTGTGCGATGGTTCCATACAAATGATTATTATTATTTTTTTTTGCTAAATAATCTCTCTCTCACACACAATTGCTCAGAAATAAAAGTTGATATTTGACTTTCATTACTACTGCAACTGTTGAAACGAATGTGTTGTTAGTTGATTGTGAACAGATGTGTGTTGGATACTTATCTACTGTACGCATTTGTTGAATCATATGTCTGATATGTGGTAAATACAGTTGAAGTCTGAAGTTTACGTCCACTTAGGTTGGAGTCATTAAAACTAGTTTACATACACTTAGGTTAGGAGTCATTAAAACTAGTTTACGTCCACTTAGGTTGGAGTCATTAAAACTAGTTTACGTCCACTTAGGTTGGAGTCATTAAAACTAGTTTACATCCACTTAGGTTAGGAGTCATTAAAACTAGTTTACGTCCACTTAGGTTGTAGTCATTAAAACTAGTTTACATACACTTAGGTTAGGAGTCATTAAAACTAGTTTACATCCACTTAGGTTGGAGTCATTAAAACTAGTTTACATACACTTAGGTTGGAGTCATTAAAACTAGTTTACATACACTTAGGTTGGAGTCATTAAAACTAGTTTACATCCACTTAGGTTAGGAGTCATTAAAACTAGTTTACATCCACTTAGGTTGTAGTCATTAAAACTAGTTTACATACACTTAGGTTGGAGTCATTAAAACTAGTTTACATACACTTAGGTTGGAGTCATTAAAACTAGTTTACATACACTTAGGTTGGAGTCATTAAAACTAGTTTACATACACTTAGGTTAGGAGTCATTAAAACTAGTTTACATCCACTTAGGTTGGAGTCATTAAAACTAGTTTACATACACTTAGGTTGGAGTCATTAAAACTAGTTTACATACACTTAGGTTAGGAGTCATTAAAACTAGTTTACATCCACTTAGGTTGGAGTCATTAAAACTAGTTTACATACACTTAGGTTGGAGTCATTAAAACTAGTTTTTCAACCACTCCACACATTTCTTGTTAACAAACTATAGTTTTGGCGAGTCGGTTAGGACATCTACTTTGTGCATGACACAAGTCATTTTTCCAACAATTGTTTACAGACAGATTATTTCACTTATAATTCACTGTATCACAATTCCAGTGGGTCAGAAGTTTACATACATTAAGTTGACTGTGCCTTTAAACAGCTTGGAAAATTCCAGAAAATTATTTAATGGCTTTAGAAGCTTCTGATAGGCTAATTGACATCATTTGGGTTAATTGGAGGTGTACCTGAGGAAGTATTTCAAGGCCTACCTGTAAACTCAGTGCCTCTTTGCTTGACATCATGGGAAAATCAAAAGAAATAAGCCAAGACCTCAGAAAAGAAAAGTCGACCTCCACAAGTCTGGTTCATCCTTGGGAGCAATTTCCAAACCCCTGAAGGTACCACGTTCAGCTGTACAAACAATAGTACCAAGTATAAACACCATGGGACCACGCAGCCGTCATACCGCTCAGGCAGGAGACGCGTTCTCTTTCCTAGAGATGAACGTACTTTGGTGTGAAAAGTGCAAATAAATCCCAGAACAACAGCAAAGGACCTTGTTAAGATGCTGGAGGAAACAGGTACAAAAGTATCTATATCCACAGTAAAACGAGTCCTATATCGACATAACCTGAAAGGCCGCTCAGCAAGGAAGAAGCCACTGCTCCAAAACCACCATAAAAAAAGCCAGACTACTGTTTGCAACTGCACATGGGGACAAAGATCGTACTTTTTTGAGAAATGTCCTCTGGTCTGATGAAACAAAAATAGAACTCTTTGGCCATAATGACCATCGTTATGTTTGGAGGAAAAAGGGAGAGGCTTTCTAACCGAAGAACACCATCCCAACCGTGAAGCACAAGGGTGGCAGCATCATGTTGTTGGGGTGCTTATCTGTAGGAGGGACTTGTGCACTTCACAAACTAGATGGCATCATGAGGCAGGAAAATGATGTGGATATATTGAAGCAACATCTCAAGACGTCAGTCAGGATGTTAAAGCCTTCTAAAAACTGAAATGTATTTGGCTAAGGTGGCTGTGAACTTCCGACTTCGACTATATATACTGTATCTAAAGGAGGTTAAAAAAATATATATTTAAAAAAAATTGTTTAAACTTGGACAGAACTGCATGTCTCAATACCTACACACTGTTTCAGTTTCTTCTGTCATATCGTGGTTCAATGGGTAAAATTGCCATGAGCACAAATATAGCATCTGAATCTGAGGAGGCATTTGATATCACTTGATTTCACTCACACTTCCCTTCTGGGTCACTGCAGCAGAAACACATAAGAGCCCATTACTGTCATTAAAGCTGTTCCAAGCAATTTGCTTTTCTCCATTTCTCTGTTGTGTCACACAGAGTTGGTTGACCGAGTACAACGGCAACGTTTTCATATCCTATCCAATTTAGGTAACTCTGTCACAGAAAAGGAAGGACGCAATAACTTAGAAACATACAAATAGGATTATTTGTTATATCATTAACCATGCATCTATTCTGATAGAGAGCAGAGTGTTAATCTAGCTTATTTCTGTTCTATTATTTTCTATTCTGTTCTGTTCTATTCTACTGTGTCCTATTCTACTCTATTATTTTCTATTCTGTTCTGTTCTATTCTACTGTGTCCTATTCTACTCTATTATTTTCTATTCTGTTCTGTTCTATTCTACTGTGTCCTATTCTACTCTATTATTTTCTATTCTGTTCTGTTCTATTCTACTGTGTTCTATTCTACTCTATTATTTTCTATTCTGTTCTGTTCTATTCTATTATTTTCTATTATATTCTGTTCTATTCTACTGTGTTATATTCTACTCTATTATTTTCTATTATGTTCTGTTCTATTCTATTATTTTATATTCTGTTCTATTCTATTATTTTCTATTCTACTGTGTTCTATTCTACTCTATTAGTTTATATTATATTATGTTCTATTCTATTGTGTTCTGTTCTATTATATTCTGTTCTGTTCTATTACTTTCTATTCTATTGTGTTCTGTTCTATTATATTCTGTTCTGTTCTATTCTATCTCAACATATTGACGACTGCCTACTGATCAGTTGTTTGTCAAACATAATACAATAATACTGCTATTTGGCATCTTCACAAGATCACGTTAAAGACCTGCTTTGGCGACAAAGAAAGTATATTTTTTTAAACCTCCTGCTTTGGGCTGGATGTTTCAATGTGTCCTTCCTCTGTGTCCGTTATTGCTGACGACACAGCCTGTTTCACTGTACCACTATAGACATCAGGTGTATGATTTCATTCTGGCTGTTTTGTTTGTCTGCGTCCCAAATTGCACCCTTTTCCCAATTTAGTGTACAACTTTTGTAGAATAGTGAACTGAGTATCACAAACATTAGGAACACCTTCCTAATATTGAGTTGCACCCCACCCCCTTTTCCACTCAGAACCGACTCAATTCGTCAGGACTATGGGACTCTACAAGGTGTCGAAAGCGTTCTACAGGGATGCTGGCCCATGTTGACCCCAATGCTTCTCACAGTTGTGGACCATTCTTGATACACACAGGAAACTGTTGAGAGTGAACAACCCAGCAACGACGCAGCTCTTGTCACAAACCGGAGCGCCTCGCACCTACTACCATACACCCTGTTCAGAAGCACTTACATCCTGACACCTACTACCATACACCCTGTTCAGAAGCACTTAAATCCTGACACCTACTACCAGACACCCTGTTCAGAAGCACTTAAATCCTGACACCTACTACCAGACACCCTGTTCAGAAGCACTTAAATCCTGACACCTACTACCATACACCCTGTTCAGAAGCACGTACATTTTTGTTGTCTTGCCCATTCCCTCTGGCAGACACAATCCATGTCTCAATTGTCTCAAGACTTTAAAAAAATCCATCTATGACCTGTTAATGCAGTGGGCTAAATCAGCCACACAGTGTTTATTGGTAGTCTTAAACAAGTCTACTTTGAAACTAAAGTATCCACCTCACACACTATGGGCTGAAACAAAACAAGACACTTGTACCATGTCAGATATAGTTAAAAAATATTCAATTTTGAGTTTGCATCCCAATATTACACTTTATATACACATCACAGAAGACTGAAACGCAACAAAACTGTTTGACATAGAAACACTGTATTTCGAACATTTCAAAAAATTATAATCTTTATTCATGCTGAAAAATATTAGTAACGTTCCATCCATGAGGGCAAAGAAGGTACTTTTGGTCATTGACTGCGGGAAAGGACTATCCTGTCTCCTTCCCCTTCATCTACATCTGATTGAAGTGGATTTAACAACATCAATAAGGGATCATAGCTTTCACCTGGATTCACCTGGTCAGTCTATGTCATGGAAAGAACAGTGTGTTCCTAATGTTTTGTATACTCAGTGTTTAGCCCTAATAGTTCTCAAACCTCTCCTTAAGGACCCCCCCAGATGTTTCACAATGTTGTTGTAGCATCCCTGAGCTAGCTAACCTGATTACAGACAAAAAATACTCCTCAGATTCATCAGCTGTCTGGGTGTCTGGTCTCAGACGGTCCTGCAGGTGAAGAAGTCGGATGTGGAGGTCCTGAGCTGGTGGTCTGCGGTTGTGTGGCCGATTTGACGCACTGCCAAATTCTCTAAAACGATGTTGGGAGGCAGCTTATGGTAGAGAAATGAACATTAAATTATCTGACAACAGCTCTGGTGGACATTCCTGCAGTCAGCATGCAAATTGCACACTCTCTCAAAACTTGAGACATCTGTGGCATTGTGTTGTGTGACAAAATGGCACAAGGTGCCTTTTAGTGTCCCCGGCACAAGGTGCACCTGTGTAATGATCATCCTGTTTAATCAGCTTCTTGATATGCCACACCTGTAAGGTGGATGGATTATCTTGGCAAAAATAGAAATGCTCACTAACAGGGATGTAAAAAAAAACAATTGTGCACAACATTTTAGAGAAATACATTTTTTGTGCGTGTGGAAAATGTCTGGGATCTTTTTATTTCAGCTCATGAAACATGGGACCAACACTTCACATGTTGCATTTATATTTTTGTTCAATATAAATGGCAGATTCTGAATCAGCTAACGATAGTGAACAAGTTACATCCCTTTTTTTTCAAATTCGGTGTCATATTTACTTTTTTAAGAGGAAATGTAGCTAAACCCTTAACCTTGTGAGGGTTAAGGGACCGTCTTAAAATTGCAACGCCTACTATTGCATGTTTAAGGTGAGCTGCATGTGTTTCTCATGGTGCTCATTAAGAAATACAGCGGACATTACTGAACCCCAAAAAGAGTTGTCTTTGGGGTGTGGTTTAATGTGGGTGTGTCTTTGCCATTCAAATCAGAACAAACAAACACGGGCAGTGGTGAGTAACTTAGTGACAGAGAGGTAAGCTAAGATAACTTTGCTATGTAGAATTTTTAAATATGAGGACTTCTCCCCTCCTGACTGACCATCTCAAGATGATCTGCTATTTCAGTTTTATGTCTAGGCTAAAACCTGTGCTGACCTTGTGTTCAGCCAACCTGACAACAGCTAGCTAGCTAATTAGCATAGTTTTGGAATAGGCTAGCCAGCTGTAGGTATCTAGCTAGCTGATATTTCTCTGACAGATCACAGTTATGCCAAAATAACTTAATACTAGGAAGGTGTTCTTAATGTTTGGTATACTCAGTGTAATACTGTAGATGTTCTGCTAATATAACAAATATTACACTTGTCTTTCTTCTTCACAGCAGATTCAGTTACTATTAGCAATTTTTCTTTACCTTTATTCAACTAGGCAAGTCAGTTAAGAACAAATTCATAGTTTCAATGACGGCCTAGGAATAGTGGGTTAACTGGTCTAGGAACAGTGGGTTAACTGGTCTAGGAACAGTGGGTTAACTGGTCTAGGAACAGTGGGTTAACTGCCTGTTCAGGGGCAGAACGACAGATTTGTACCTTATCAGCTCAGGGATTTGATCTTGCAACCTTTCAGTTACCTAGTCCCCCCCCCCCCCTACCATTAAATTAAATAATAACAGAAGATGATGACAAGTACTAGTATCATTGTAATGCTGAGAGCAAGGTCTCTAGTTCAGACATCTGTTTCAGGGGACTCCATGACAAACCATCTCTCCTGTATCAACCTGTCTGCTAGTCAGCCAGGGGACTCAATCTGTATCAACCTGTCTGTTAGTCAGGGGACTCCATCTGTATCAACCTGTCTGTTAGTCAGGGGACTCCATCTGTATCAACCTGTCTGTTAGTCAGGGGACTCCATCTGTATCAACCTGTCTGTTAGTCAGTCAGGGGACTCCATCTGTATCAACCTGTCTGTTAGTCAGGGGACTCCATCTGTATCAACCTGTCTGTTAGTCAGGGGACTCCATATGTATCAACCTGTCTGTTAGTCAGGGGACTCCATCTGTATCAACCTGTCTGTTAGTCAGGGGACTCCATCTGTATCAACCTGTCTGTTAGTCAGTCAGGGGACTCCATGACAAACCATCTCTCCCATCCTCCATCTGTAGAAAACACAGCACTGATTACATTATCGATGGTAGGTGTTAGGTGAATTCCAGGGCAGACAGGTGATAGTATTTTGACCTATGACCAGATCAAATGTGACCAACCTGAAATGCGTCTGTTGCCTTGCCAAGGTCTGCCTCAGCCTTCTACTCCTGATATGGTTGGAGGGTTTCCCGACGACACTGCTGAACAACACACACCAGGTTTTTTGTAAGTAGCTTGTTACTGAAATGGAAAAATATAACCACTCAATAAACATAGATTTTTAAAAAATTACTTCCCTCTAGTTTGGAGGTAATTAGACTAAACAGAGTGACTAAGGACAGACTAGATTCAGGTCAGTAGCGCTGACCCTGTAACTATGCAACCAGCTGTGTACTGTTAAGTTGCTGAATGCTCGCTGACACATAATTGTAGCCTGTTTAGATGAAGAAGACAGGTACTCAGGCTAGACAAGTACCACCCTTCATGTATTTTTTGCTGTAGAAAATACACTATATATATATATATATATATATATATTTTTTTTTTTAGGAGAACATGTATGTTGTTTTAGCACTAGTAGCAGACGAAGCCTGGTAGCTAGTGCCAACTAACCTAGCCGTTGATCATGACTCCATTACAGTACAGGGCCTGAGTTATATCGAGAGCAAGAGATAACCCAAACAACCTGTCTGTTCTCATAAAAAGTAGCTACTTAACTTGGAAATGCGGGTTAGTTATCAATTGTTATTTATTTTTAATTTCACCTTTATTTAACCAGGTAGTCTAGTTGAGAACAAGTTCTCATTTACAACTGCGACTGCAAAAGAGCAGAAAAGTAAATAAACTAAAAAACAGTATGGGGATGAGGTAGGTAAATTGGGTGGGCTATTTACCGATAGACTATGTACAGCTGCAGCGATCGGTTAGCTGCTCAGATAGCAGATGTTTAAAGTTGTTGAGGGAAATAAAAGTCTCCAACTTCAGCGATTTTT
This sequence comes from Oncorhynchus mykiss, assembly GCF_013265735.2. Taxonomy (NCBI): domain Eukaryota; kingdom Metazoa; phylum Chordata; class Actinopteri; order Salmoniformes; family Salmonidae; genus Oncorhynchus; species Oncorhynchus mykiss. The sequence continues at coordinate 2,527,848 of NC_050570.1, read as the reverse complement.
GCAATTTGTTCCAGTCACAGGCAGCAGAGAACTGGAAGGAAAGGCGGCCAAATGAGGTGTTGGCTTTAGGGATGATCAGTGAGATACACCTGCTGGAGCGCGTGCTACGGGTGGGTGTTGCCATCGTGACCAGTGAACTGAGATAAGGCGGAGCTTTACCTAGCATAGACTTATAGATGACCTGGAGCCAGTGGGTCTGGTGACGAATATGTAGTGAGGGCCAGCCGACTAGAGCATACAGGTCGCAGAGGTGGGTGGTATAAGGTGATTTGGTAACAAACCGGCTGGCACTGTGATAGACTGCATCCAGTTTGCTGAGTAGAGTATTGGAAGCTATTTTGTAGATGACATCACCGAAGTCGAGGATCAGTAGGATGGTCAGTTTTACTAGGGTAAGTTTGGCGGCGTGAGTGAAGGAGGCTTTGTTGCGAAATAGAAAGCCGACTCTAGATTTGATTGGAGATGTTTAATATGAGTCTGGAATATCTTTGCCTTGAGTTTAAATGAATTGGCTAGCTAGCTAACATTAGCTAGCAGAGATCTTGTCAGGTTGGCCTGATTTGAGATGAAATATTATCGATTAGCAAAGTAGCTAACGTTACATCCTATCATTAGCTATGCAAATCTTCCTCTCTATAACATCACATTACACATTAGGGAGAGGCTAGTTATATTGTAGGAGAGTAAAAATTGTTATTATTCCATCAAACTTTAAATTATTAGAATAGTACACAATGCAGAACAGAATATCCAAGAACAGGTTCAGACAGGAGGGGGGAGTCAGATCGCTGTGATCTCCAATCCAAAATTAAATCTAGAATCGGCTTCCTATATCGCAACAAAGCATCCTTCACTCATGCTGCCAAATATACCCTCGTAAAACTGACCATCCTACTGATCCCCGACTTCGGTGATGCCATCTATAAAATAGCCTCCAACACTCAACTCAGCAAACTGGGTGCAGTCTATCACAGTGTAATCCGTTTTGTCACCAAAGCCCCAATCACTACCCACCATTGCGACCTGTACGCTCTCGTTGGTTGGCCCTTGCTTCATACTCGTCGCCAAACCCACTGACTACAGGTTATCTACAAGTCTCTGCTAGGTAAAGCCCCGCCTTATCTCAGCTCACTGGTCACCATAGCAGCACCCACACATAGCACGCGCTCCAGCAGGTATATCTCACTGGTCATCCCCAAAGCCAATTCCTCCTTTGGTCGTCTTTCCTTCCAGTTCTCTGCTGCCAATGACTGGAACGAATTGCAAAAATCTCTGAAGCTGGAGACTCAGAGCAGAGAGCAGTTTACAGATCACTGCACCTGTACTTAGCCTACCTACCTCATCACCATACTGGTATTTATTCATTTATTTTGCTCCTTTGCACCCCAGCATCTCTACCTGCACATTCATCTTCTGCACATCTACCATTCCAGTGTTTAATTGCTATATTGTAATTACTTTGCCACCATGGCCTATTTATTTCCTTAACTTACCTCATTTACACTCACTGTATATAGACTTTTTGTTTTCTTTTGTTCTACTGAATTATTGACTGTATGTTTGTTTATTCCATGTGTAACTCTGTGTTGTTGTATGTGTCAAACTGCTTTGCTTGATCTTGGCCAGGTCGCAGTTGCAAATGAGAACTTGTTCTCAACTGGCCTACCTGGTTAAATAAAGGTTAAATAATAAATAAATCGCCAGGAACTTTACTTATAGTTTCTATTTTCAATTGTTGCACTACTACTGTTGCCTGTTGATGTTAACTAGGCAGCTACAGTAGCTGAAATGATATTAACATGATTTTTTATTTTATCCGGGTGCTTGCGTCACCTACTAACACCTTGGTACAAGCCGTAGCTCCGCTTCTCCTCGGTCTGAGAAAAACGCTTTAGAGAGAAAGGTATTTTGTCGCAGACTAGAAGTCCATAACGTTAAATAAATAAAACATCCGAAGGTTAATGCTATAGATATTGTTATAAGGGAGTGTGAGACTATCGAAACATGTAACTTTCAGAGTTTTATCGTTGTTATTGATAATCATTTTTAAAAACAAATGCTGGCGTTGCATTGTGGGAGATGTAGTTTTAGCCCTCTAAACGGGATAAATGCAAATTTCATGTTATAGCTTGTTTATATTCGTGTTTTTATGTACACGAGTTGTTGCATTTTAATACTGTCAACGCTGAAAGCACCAAGAAATGTATTGGGAGACGTGAGACAGGATATGTGTTTTACCTTTCCTCACGCTCCTCTATAGAACAACTTGTCAGATGGTGCATTGGAGACTGATGATCTTCCGGTCTTCTCTTTTCATAATATAATTTTAGATCTACATAAAAGCTCAAAAAAGTCAGCCGTGGCGTTGCTCTTCATTTCTTGGTTCTTCTGTGGTACATTTCAAGATCACTGTAGCTAGCTAGCTCACACCAGTCACAGCCATCAATGTTTGTTCCTTGTCATCTTGCACAATATTGTTGAATGTATTAAAGTTTGCATCAACTTTATGGAAGCCCAATTTTCACTCCTATGCCTAGCAAGTGTGCGTGCATTGCAGACTTGACAACATGTCCACAACACATGTCACCTTGTGTCAGGATCACGGCCTTGTTTGTTGTCTCTGGACAATCAGACATCATTGGTAAATGCGAGTAATCTATACCAAACCCATACATACCTGTTGTGACGCACTCACTTGCAAATCTCGTTTTGGACGAGACTGATTTTATGACCAAAATGATCCTTTTCATTATCCAATGTTGTCACTAGAATGAATGTTTCTGACGGTTTCTCATATCGATGCCATATAGTCCTTTATAACCAGAGAAGGTTCTAGGAGGCAGTTTCCTTTTTAATAATGAAAAAACGTCAATTGCTTGTCAACCAAAGAGAGAAACCGTCGGAGGTGTTCAGAACGTTCCAAATGGCCTCTCCCCCAGGGTGGATGTGCTTGTGTTTGGTCAGATCTCCAGACTGAGTGAAGCTTTTAACACATAACGATCTCAAACCAATTTGACAATGAGTATGTTTACATGCACAGTAATAATTCAATATTGAACAGATTATAGCAGTGTGGAAATAGTCATGTAAATACCGCACTCTGCTTATTTTAATCAGCAATAAGATGTAAGGATACGTTGATTTTTTAAACACCTGGTTTTCTGAGCGATCTTTGGAATTATTAGGACGTGTAAAAACCCGAATCAGAGTTCCAGCGATGTATTTGATCAGCGCACGTGGCCCTCTTCTGCGCGCGTGAAGTGTTTTAGGAAAAACTGCAAGTCTTGCATCGTAGAAATCGTATTCATATACAAATTCGCATACAAGTCCAGTAAAAATAACACGGTCACCGTGGTAGAACATTTATTTTCATTGGTGATTTTCTGCATTTATTAAAAGTCCCATCAGGAAGCCTGATTTCCGATGAGTCCATGGAAACAGGATCATTGGGGAAATCGTTATTCTTGCAAAGCATGTAAACAAACTACTATATTCATCTGACTATCCACAAGAACCGTATTATTGTGTGCATGTATGTAACCGTGCTCATTTTTCAGAGACCTCTTCTCTCAAATCCATGGAAATTAGACGACAAGTAGTTGCCGGTGATTGGAGGGATTAGGCATCTGAACATTTTGTAATGAAACAGCAGGTCTCGAACCATCGACCTTTGAGAGACTGATGATCTTCCGGTCTTCCCGAAGTCCTGCGCGCTATCGACTGCGCCCCGAAAGCACGCTCCTGCGCCCCGAAAGCACGCTCCTGCGCCCCGAAAGCACGCTCCTGCGCCCCGAAAGCACGCTCCTGCGCCCCGAAAGCACGCTCCTGCGGCAGAGTCGATATCCGCGTTTATAAACCCAGGTTCGTGACAATATAACAACAGTTGGTTGTAATTTATGAAAGTCATACGGGGTGGAAGCTGTGAAGTTTTTAAATAAGTATTTTTGACATAAAGTGAAATAAAACTCATAAAAAAATAGACAAAGTCAAAAATCGCTAAAGTAATTGCTGTTGGATGAATACACACAGCTGATATTCCGAGTGATTTAGTGGTCTACGACACTGCATCTTAGTGCAAGAGTACATCGCTGCAGTATCTAGTTCAAATCCAGGCTGTATCACAACTGGCTTTGATTGGGAGTCCCAATTGGACCAGCGTTCTCAATCTTTGGCCAGAGTAGACAGTCGTTATAAATAAGAATTCGTTTTCAACTGACTTGCCTACTTAAATAAAGGTTAAATTAAAAAAATATATATATAGTTCTATGTTGGTTCAGGGACCTCTTCCCTCCAATCAAGTGTTATGATATGTTTGGAAGGTTAGTGTTAAGATACACTATCCAGGATACACTTCTACAATCCATCCTCCAGGGGGCAGCAGCAACCAAGTCTAAGTGCTGAGCCAAGCCTTCACTTGCACACAGGTATGAGTAATTAGGATTTATTGTCAGTCTGGGAGAAAGAGAGGAGGCCAGCCGGATTTTTTTGTTTCTTTGTGTTAGTTAAACTCTTTAGTTGGGCATGTGTTTTTGTTGTTTTAGTTCGGTATATATTTATTTTTGTCACCATCTGAACAGATCTGTTTGTGCTGGCCGCCCAAGAGGTTAAGAGAGACGGAGCTGGCCCTGGACCAAGGAAATGTAACTAGGACCACTAGACATAACGAGTCAGGTTACAGACCATGTAGCTAGGACCCCTAGACATAACGAGTCAGGTTACAGACCATGTAGCTAGGACCCCTAGACATAATGAGTCGGGTTACAGACCATGTAGCTAGGAACCCTAGACAGTCAGGTTACAGACCATGTAGCTAGGACCCCTAGACATAATGAGTCGGGTTACAGACCATGTAGCTAGGAACCCTAGACAGTCAGGTTACAGACCATGTAACTAGGACCCCTAGACAGTTGAACCAATAACAGCTTGTTGTATTCAAGAAAGTCTTATGGGTTGGAAGCGATTTGAAGTTTTAAGGAAGTATTTTTAATGTACTGAACAAAAATATAAACGCAAAGCTATACAGCTCTTTTTTATTTCAGCTCATGAAACCAACACTTTACACGTTCCGTTTCTGTTTTTGTTCAGTATAAATTATTTAAAAATTAAATAAAAAAAAATAGACAAAGTTTTATTTGTTATTTTTTTTAAAAGTAATTGTCGTTGATTTGGAGAGGAAACGTCCCTGAACTTTATTACAGTTGATCTGAGAGTTCTATATCATGATGTCGTTCAGTTAACACTAGGTTCCATATCATGATGTCGTTCAGTTAACACTAGGTTCCATATCATGATGTCGTTCAGTTAACACTAGGTTCCATATCATGATGTCGTTCAGTTAACACTAGGTTCTATATCATGATGTCGTTCAGTTAACACTAGGTTCCATATCATGATGTCGTTCAGTTAACACTAGGTTAACACTAGGTTCCAAATAGACATCTCAGATTGATACCCAGGGAGGGTTGGATGAGAAAAGTTATCTTATCAGAGTAACAATGTTGTCTTCTCTCTCCTCTCTTTCTCACTCTCTGTCTCTCTCTCTCTCTGTCTCTCATTCTCGGTCTCTCTCTCTTCTCTCTCTGTCTCTCTCTCTCACTCTCTGTCTCTCTCTCTCTGTCTCGCTCTCTCTCCTGTCTCTGTCTCTCTCTCCTGTTTCTATCTCTCACTCTCGGTCTCTCTCTCTCCTCTCTCTGTCTCTCTCTCTCCTCTCTCTGTCTCTCTCTCTCCTCTTTCTCTCTCTCCTGTCTCTGTCTCTCTCTCTCACTCTCTCTCTCTCTCTCTCGTCTCTCTGTCTCTCTCGTCTCTCTGTCTCCCTCTCCTGTCTTTCTCTCTCTCTCTCTCTCCTCTCTCTTTCTCTCTGCGTCTCTCTTCTCTCTCTCTCTCTCTCTCCTCTCTCCTCTCTCCTCTCTCTCTCAGCCTGGCTCAGCAAACAGCAGTATAATGAGCAGCAGTCAGAGGGAGGTGAATATTATTCAGGCCAGCCAGCAGGGTGCGTTGGCAGTTTGCCCTATAGCAGAACCACATATTATTTTATTTGATGTTTTGATCAACAACATATTTCATTCAGACTACGGTGTTTGATGTGAGTGATAGATAAACATTTGGTTTATTTGCTTCAGATTGACAAAATCCATACATTTTCATTGTTTGTTTGAGAAAGTTTTTTTTTGTTTGGGGGGGGTGGATGGATGGATTTTTGTTTTGAATGAGCACTTTTCTTTTGAAAAAAAAGACGGATCGGTAAGAAAGTCGAGATAAATATGTATTGGACGTGGCTGTGGGCCAGTTGTTTCCCTGCTTGGTGCAACCTCAGCAGCGCCCTGTCGTGACGTCCCAGAAGTTTAAAGTGGGCCGCGCTCTGCTCAGCGGGAGGAGAGGAGACGTACTGCCGAGAAGGGAGGGATGCTTCTCATCTCTTCGCTGTTACACACATACTTGTATCTTGAACTGACTTCGGTACATTTCCATTTTTTCTTCTTCTCCTTTCTCTACCATACACTAAATATTCTCGAAAGTCCATATACAACATTGCTCTATATTTTTTTCTGCCTTGAAAAGCGTATTATTTATGTTGTCTGTTGCCTTGTAGTTCAATCGCGTAACGTTACCAGAGGACGGACCTGCCTGACCATTAACAGTTACTTTCAAGTCGTCGATAAGAATCTCACATCTTCAAACGGTAAGTTGCTTTTTTTTTTTTTAAAAGCTCTTATCCTTTTTATGTTTTCATGTATATCTGATTTTTATCAACATTTTCTGTGAGATAAACGCCTGCTTTGTGGTCTGTGTTTAGTCGGGCAGTAATATACAGCATGCCCTGAGACGAGGAGGTGGTGAGAATGGGATATTCATTCAGTCTGGCAGCATTTTCTTGATGTTTTATCTCTCGGTTTCGTATTTAAAATGTAAACAAATGATAGACTGATTTGTGTGCAATAGGCTGCTTATTGCTGCTGTGTACTTATTGAATGTTAGGTTCCTTAAAACATCCTCTATTGTTTTTTGCGTTCTGCACAATTATGAATAATACGAATCACTCAGAGATGACTGACAACTCTAGTTCACAACGAGTATCTACTTTAAATTGCACCGAATGTCTGTCCAAGCGTTCTAGTATATTAATTAAAATATCCCGCATTATGTATTGGAATATAACTTGATTCTGGCTACAAAATAGACTAGAATATGGGGATATATTTCCCATGTGCCCGTAACCATAGCCGCGGGAACTACGGGTGCTGCATCACTCCTGAAGAACCAAAACAATAACCCCCTGTCCCCTCGTTCTGGGAAAAAGTCTCAGTACCCACAACCCCAAACATCTTCTAGCGGCTATGCCTTTAACGTGCTAACCACACTGCCCATGTTGGGTGCACGAGACTACATGTTATTCAATCATTTCTCCAACACCGCTTTAGCACGTTAACGAGGCGTCTGCGTAGTCAAGCTCTAAAATAGAGCTTGGTTCTATTTGAGACGCTTCACGCGCTGCAAGTCTTCTCCTTATTGGATGTAGGTGCAGCAAGTAACTTGTCGGCTAGAAGCGCTGGGACAGTAACCGTAAGGTTGCTGGATCGAATCCCTGAACAGATACGGTAAAACATCTTCAGGCAGTTAACCCACTGTTCCCCAGGTGTGGATAAATGCGGGAGACACATGTCAGGCATTCAAATCCACGTGATTGCTTGAAAGAGGAACATCAAAGCTAACTAACTAAAAAACAAGGATTTCAGTCATTGGAGTAGAGAAACACACCATTTTTTTTGTATGATCCTTGTTCAAAATTCTACATTGAACAAATTAAAAAGGGGTCCATGTGCATGATCCGGTACAATAATAACCCAACGTTTTCCCAGGACAAACTGCTAGCAACAGCTATCTATCTTAGTGTCTTTTGAGCCTGCCCCCAAAGGAATATAGTTGGTTTACAGTTGGTTTTGATATTTCTAACCTGCGTGTCATGGATGCAGGTGTGTCGCCGGCGTTTGCCATGGTGTTAGTGTTAATCCTGAGCCATTTGTGACTGTATTTTCGTTAGGTTGCAAAGGTTGCAATTTCGTCATTTAAAAACTGTCACACGGGCATTTTTCAGCTCTAACGCCAGGTTAGGCAATTTGCCTGTCTTATATCAGCTCGCTTCTGCTCAGATGGCAGGGGTGGAATGGGAGGGGCTCACATGGGAGGGGTGGAATGGGAGGGGAGGAATGAGAGGGCTTCAGATGGGAGGGGCTCAGATGGAGGGGGTGGAATGGGAGGGGTGGAATGGGAGGGGCTCAAATGGAAGGGGAGGAATGGGAGGGGCTCAGATGGGAGGGGCTCAGATGGGAGGGGCTCAGATGGGAGGGGTGTGTCTCTAAAAACGTGATCTAAAATGCATTTAAATGTTTTTTTTTTTACAATTTATTTTAATCTATTTTAATTTGCTGATAGGGATATTTTAATCCAACCAACAGCTGGTTTAGTGGTAACGTGGTTGATTATGGCATGAATTCTGACAGCTGAAACGCAGCCTACACCCAGTACACTGCCCATATGCCCATGGAACAAGAGTAGCCTAGCGTGCTTTTTGTTGCCTTTCCACCCCCCCCACGTTTTCATTTTCTTTGGTTAAAAACCAAGCATAGTCCCCCTTCCTCAATGAAGGCTGTTTTCTGCACTACCCAATTCCGTGGTGAAGCTGTGGATAAAGGGTTTGGCTCCTGAGACCGCTTGGAAATAAATCTCAATCCCCAAATCTTTATCAAAATATAAAGTTTCATAGGAGTAAAACAGTGAGCCGACGTTTAAAAAAAAAAAAATCTCTGCATTGTAGGCAGATTATTTTAACCATACAGGGTCCCGTTTTGGACGTGTGTAGAAACACTCTCCAAGAGATGTAGGCTACGTCGTGTCCATTGTCCATCAGGGGACGAGAGATGAGAACCTCGTATTTAGAAGTTATCCGTAACCCGTAACAATGGCTTGTTCTTCCATTCCATATGTTCTGAATCCCTCCCTGAGTCCTACTATAACGAAGGTTATGATATTATAATATAACGTCTGTCTTCTTCTTTTATTTTTATATCCTGGTGATTTTATGATGTCATTACTTTTTTTTACATGTATTTATAGTTGTTGTTAAAAATAAAATAAAAATACAGATTACTTTTTTTTTTTTCATTTAATTTTATTACGACCAAACTTATTAGAATGGTTCACCTTCCTGGTTTTATGGTGACAACGTCCGTGGTGAGAATGCAATGCGACTTATGGAGATGTGTGAATGAGATCTGATCTGATAGATGGTTCTGAAACACAGGCCAATCGGGGAGCTGGACAACAGGCCTATCAGGGAGCAGGATAACATTTAGTGGATAAAACACAGGCCTATCGGGGAGCTGGATAACAGGCCTATCAGGGAGCAGGATAACATTTAGTGGATAAAACACAGGCCTATCGGGGAGCTGGATAACAGTTAGTGGATAAAACACAGGCCTATCAGGGAGCTGGACAACAGGCCTATCAGGGAGCAGGATAACATTTAGTGGATAAAACACAGGCCTATCGGGGAGCTGGATAACAGGCCTATCAGGAAGCAGGATAACAGGTAGTGGACATTCTCTCTCTTTATATTGGATCTTTGTCCAGCTACTGTGGATGTGCTGTAAAACCCTCTATAGTCCTTGTTGTTTAATATTATATGGCCACGGGGAGAAATGATGGCGCCTGTAAGTGTGACACTATTTCAAACAAGTTGTTGTTTTGTTTATAATTATTTGTTCTCTTTTTAAGCTTATTGTTTATTGACAATGTTTGGCATGTCCATGCTCAGCCATAATGCCATTTACAGTAGTCCCCTATATCAGTGGGAATGCTATGTAGGCCATGCCCCTATATCAGTGGGAATGCTGTGTAGGCCATGCCTCTATATCAGTGGGAATGCTATGTAGGCCATGCCCCTATAGCAGTGGGAATGCTGTGTAGGCCATGCCCCTATATCAGTGGGAATGCTGTGTAGGCCATGCCCCTATATCAGTGGGAATGCTGTGTAGTCCTAGCCCCTATATCAGTGGGAATGCTGTGTAGGCCATGCCCCTATATCAGTGGGAATGCTGTGTAGGCCATGCCCCTATATCAGTGGGAATGCTATGTAGGCCATGCCTCTATATCAGTGGGAATGCTATGTAGGCCATGCCCCTATATCAGTGGGAATGCTATGTAGGCCATGCCCCTATATCAGTGGGAATGCTATGTAGGTCATGCCCCTATATCAGTGGGAATGCTATGTAGGCCATGCCCCTATATCAGTGGGAATGCTGTGTAGTCCTAGCCTCTATATCAGTGGGAATGCTGTGTAGTCCTAGCCCCTATATCAGTGGGAATGCTGTGTAGTCCTAGCCCCTATATCAGTGGGAATGCTGTGTAGGCCATGCCTCTATATCAGTGGGAATGCTATGTAGGCCATGCCCCTATATCAGTGGGAATGCTATGTAGGCCATGCCCCTATATCAGTGGGAATGCTATGTAGGTCATGCCCCTATATCAGTGGGAATGCTATGTAGGCCATGCCCCTATATCAGTGGGAATGCTGTGTAGTCCTAGCCTCTATATCAGTGGGAATGCTGTGTAGTCCTAGCCTCTATATCAGTGGGAATGCTGTGTAGTCCTAGCCCCTATATCAGTGGGAATGCTGTGTAGGCCATGCCTCTATATCAGTGGGAATGCTGTGTAGGCCATGCCCCTATATCAGTGGGAATGCTGTGTAGGTCATGCCCCTATATCAGTGGGAATGCTATGTAGTCCTAGCCCCTATATCAGTGGGAATGCTATGTAGGCCATGCCTCTATATCAGTGGGAATGCTATGTAGGCCATGCCTCTATATCAGTGGGAATGCTGTGTAGTCCTAGCCCCTATATCAGTGGGAATGCTGTGTAGTCCTAGCCCCTATATCAGTGGGAATGCTGTGTAGTCCTAGCCCCTATATCAGTGGGAATGCTATGTAGGCCTAGCCCCTATATCAGTGGGAATGCTATGTAGGCCATGCCTCTATATCAGTGGGAATGCTATGTAGGCCATGCCTCTATATCAGTGGGAATGCTATGTAGGCCATGCCCCTATATCAGTGGGAATGCTATGTAGGCCATGCCCCTATATCACTGAGAATGCTATGTAGACCATGCCTCTATATCAGTGGGAATGCTATGTAGACCATGCCTCTATATCAGTGGGAATGCTATGTAGACCATGCCCCTATATCAGTGGGAATGCTATGTAGGCCATGCCCCTATATCAGTGGGAATGCTATGTAGGCCATGCCCCTATATCAGTGGGAATGCTATGTAGACCATGCCCCTATATCAGTGGGAATGCTATGTAGGCCATGCCCCTATATCACTGAGAATGCTATGTAGACCATGCTTCTATATCAGTGGGAATGCTATGTAGACCATGCCTCTATATCAGTGGGAATGCTATGTAGACCATGCCCCTATATCAGTGGGAATGCTATGTAGGCCATGCCCCTATATCAGTGGGAATGCTATGTAGGCCATGCCCCTATATCAGTGGGAATGCTATGTTGACCATGCCCCTATATCAGTGGGAATGCTATGTAGACCATGCCCCTATACTATATCAGTGGGAATGCTGTGTAGTCCATGCCTCTATATCAGTGGAAATGCTATGTAGTCCTAGCCCCTATATCAGTGGGAATGCTATGTAGGCCATGCCCCTATATCAGTGGGAATGCTATGTAGGCCATGCCCCTATATCAGTGGGAATGCTATGTAGGCCATGCCCCTATATCAGTGGGAATGCTATGTAGGCCATGCCCCTATATCACTGGGAATGCTATGTAGGCCATGCCTCTATATCAGTGGGAATGCTGTGTAGTCCTAGCCCCTATATCAGTGGGAATGCTGTGTAGGCCATGCCCCTATATCACTGGGAATGCTATGTAGGCCATGCCCCTATATCAGTGGGAATGCTATGTAGGCCATGCCCCTATACTGTATCAGGTGGAATGCTATGTAGGCCATGCCCCTATATCAGTGGGAATGCTATGTAGGCCATGCCCCTATATCAGTGGGAATGCTATGTAGGCCATGCCCCTATATCAGTGGGAATGCTATGTAGGCCATGCCCCTATATCAGTGGGAATGCTATGTAGGCCATGCCCCTATATCAGTGGGAATGCTATGTAGGCCATGCCCCTATACTGTATCAGTGGGAATGCTATGTAGGCCATGCCCCTATATCAGTGGGAATGCTATGTAGGCCATGCCCCTATATCAGTGGGAATGCTATGTAGGCCATGCCCCTATACTGTATCAGTGGGAATGCTATGTAGGCCATGCCCCTATACTGTATCAGTGGGAATGCTATGTAGGCCATGCCTCTATATCAGTGGGAATGCTGTGTAGACCATGCCCCTATATCAGTGGGAATGCTATGTAGGCCATGCCCCTATATCAGTGGGAATGCTATGTAGACCATGCCCCTATATCAGTGGGAATGCTATGTAGGCCATGCCCCTATATCAGTGGGAATGCTATGTAGGCCATGCTCCTATACTGTATCAGTGGGAATGCTATGTAGGCCATGCCCCTATACTGTATCAGTGGGAATGCTATGTAGGCCATGCCCCTATACTGTATCAGTGGGAATGCTATGTAGGCCATGCCCCTATACTGTATCAGTGGGAATGCTATGTAGGCCATGCCCCTATACTGTATCAGTGGGAATGCTATGTAGGCCATGCCCCTATACTGTATCAGTGGGAATGCTATGTAGGCCATGCCCCTATACTGTATCAGTGGGAATGCTATGTAGGCCATGCCCCTATACTGTATCAGTGGGAATGCTATGTAGGCCATGCCCCTATATTGTATCAGTGGGAATGCTATGTAGGCCATGCCCCTATACTGTATCAGTGGGAATGCTATGTAGGCCATGCCCCTATACTGTATCAGTGGGAATGCTATGTAGGCCATGCCTCTATATCACTGGGAATGCTATGTAGGCCATGCCTCTATATCAGTGGGAATGTTATGTAGGCCATGCCCCTATATCAGTGGGAATGCTATGTAGGCCATGCCCCTATACTGTATCAGTGGGAATGCTATGTAGGCCATGCCCCTATACTGTATCAGTGGGAATGCTATGTAGGCCATGCCCCTATACTGTATCAGTGGGAATGCTATGTAGGCCATGCCCCTATACTGTATCAGTGGGAATGCTATGTAGACCATGCCCCTATACTGTATCAGTGGGAATGCTATGTAGACCATGCCCCTATACTGTATCAGTGGGAATGCTATGTAGACCATGCCCCTATACTGTATCAGTGGGAATGCTATGTAGGCCATGCCCCTATACTGTATCAGTGGGAATGCTATGTAGGCCATGCCCCTATACTGTATCAGTGGGAATGCTATGTAGGCCATGCCCCTATACTGTATCAGTGGGAATGCTATGTAGGCCATGCCCCTATACTGTATCAGTGGGAATGCTATGTAGGCCATGCCCCTATATCAGTGGGAATGCTATGTAGACCATGCCCCTATACTGTATCAGTGGGAATGCTATGTAGGCCATGCCCCTATACTGTATCAGTGGGAATGCTATGTAGGCCATGCCCCTATACTGTATCAGTGGGAATGCTATGTAGGCCATGCCCCTATACTGTATCAGTGGGAATGCTATGTAGGCCATGCCCCTATACTGTATCAGTGGGAATGCTATGTAGGCCATGCCCCTATATCAGTGGGAATGCTATGTAGGCCATGCCCCTATACTGTATCAGTGGGAATGCTATGTAGGCCATGCCCCTATACTGTATCAGTGGGAATGCTATGTAGGCCATGCCCCTATACTGTATCAGTGGGAATGCTATGTAGGCCATGCCTCTATACTGTATCAGTGGGAATGCTATGTAGGCCATGCCCCTATATCAGTGGGAATGCTGTGTAGGCCATGCCCCTATATCAGTGGGAATGCTGTGTAGGCCATGCCCCTATATCAGTGGGAATGCTGTGTAGGCCATGCCCCTATACTGTATCAGTGGGAATGTCTTAGAATAATATGGACTGAAAGTGTCTTCAAGTTAATGTATTTAACAAAGATATTTATATATATATATATATATCTATAAAACGGACTCACATCGGAATTGGAGTTTATTCCAACGCAATGTATAAAAGACCGTAAATACACAACTTGAAACAACCACATATTTCGCCATGGAGTACGTTCTGATTGGCCAGTGAGGGGCAAATCATCGCCATGGAGTACGTTCTGATTGGTCAGTGAGGGGCAAATCATCGCCATGGAGTACGTTCTGATTGGTCAGTGAGGGGCAAATCATCGCCATGGAGTACGTTCTGATTGGCCAGTGAGGGGCAAATCATCGCCATGGAGTACGTTCTGATTGGCCAGTGAGGGGCAAATCATCGCCATGGAGTACGTTCTGATTGGTCAGTGAGGGGCAAATCATCGCCATGGAGTACGTTCTGATTGGTCAGTGAGGGGCAAATCATCGCCATGGAGTACGTTCTGATTGGTCAGTGAGGGGCAAATCATCGCCATGGAGTACGTTCTGATTGGTCAGTGAGGGGCAAATCATCGCCATGGAGTACGTTCTGATTGGTCAGTGAGGGGCAAATCATCGACAAACCTACTACTTGTTTAATCATCAAAAACCCCAGCAAGAGCGCCGATAATTGGGCTTTATTATTTTGGACAGATTTCTTTGCGCGAGTGAGTGGAACCTCTCACTTTGCCTCTTCCTCTCTGGTCTCAGTTCCACTTCCCCCCCCAATAAATAAGCAACATCATCAACAAACAGTAGATTTCAGGTAGATTTCTCTCTGTAAAAATGTGTCAATGAATAAAGTGATAGACACATAAGTCTGTTTGGACACACCTTCCATACACATTCCTGAATGTTTCCCCATTCTGCAGTGACCGCCTACGGAGGGACAAAAAAAAAATCTCAATCTGTCTTCAGAAAGTAAATTGTCTTGGAGTTAGTTGATGTTGATTAGAACCGACAGAGGAGTCAAGTGTTCCTGTTATGAGGTGGGATAGTTGTCCTTCAAACCGGCCCCGGAGGGAGAAGAAGAGGGGAAATCGAATCACTATTGATTTTTATTTTTTTTTAGGACCCGAATCGTGTTTTAATGTGCAGTGTTATTATCAACCACTAGAGGGTGATGAAGTGCCAGCTAAATGCAGGTTCATAACAGACACGGGAAGGATGTGAGCCAACATCATCAACATGGCATCCTCAACACACCAAGTTTTCATTTCCAAGCCTTAGTAAGCCCTCATGTTTTCTCACGAGAAAAGATTTCCATGGGGTAGAGTAACGTTCAGCATTTACCTCTTGGTACCTCGTGATTATTATGGGGTTTTCAGCTGCCCAAAAAGAACGTGGCTTTACTTACCTGCTCCCTTTAACAGTTTACAGGGGGGGGGGGGGGGGGGGGAGGAATCATCTCCAAAAGGTTTAGTCTGTGGTCTTGCCAACATACACTTGGTGCTAAAAGTCGTTTTTGTTGATGTTGCATTTCCTGCATTTTAAAAGCCACAATGCAGCCATACTTTTTAAATCACTGAGGGGGAGGGCACCAAGCGATGCTGGCGTATATCAGTCCACTACATGATACACAACACAACACCACACCACACAACACCACACCACACCATACCACACCATACCACACCACACCATACCACACCATACCACACCACACCACACCACACCACACCACAGAATTCTCACTGCTTTGGACCTTTAACATTAGAACGGCTGCTACATTCTAACAGCACATATCACATGTATTCATTCCACTACATGATACACCACACAACACAACACAACATATCACATGTATTCATTCCACTACATGATACACAACACAACACAACATATCACATGTATTCATTCCACTACATGATACACAACACCACACAACACAACATATCACATGTATTCATTCCACAACATGATACACAACACCACACAACACAACATATCACATGTATTCATTCCACTACATGATACACAACACCACACACGGCTGCTACATTCTAACAGCACATATCACACGTATTCATTCCACTATCGCAACAAAATAAATAAATAGTAATTTACTTTGTGTTTCTGAAGGACTGGTGTGGTTTTATAATAAAATAAATAAATAGTAATTTACTTTGTGTTTCTGAAGGACTGGTGTGGTTTTATAATAAAATAATAAATAGTAATTTACTTTGTGTTTCTGAAGGACTGGTGTGGTTTTATAATAAAATAATACATAGTAATTTACTTTGTGTTTCTGAAGGACTGGTGTGGTTTTATAATAAAATAAATAAATAGTAATTTACTTTGTGTTTCTGAAGGACTTGTGTGGTTTTCCTGCACACCGTTTGCTTCCCCAGTTATTTGAATCTCTATTGTCGTCTATCCCTTGTTTTCTTTGGTGCAAATAAATAAATAATAAATAAATATGAAGAGAACTTTGTAATACATTTTTTTCAATGTATTATTTCAAATAAAACAATTGTTCTTTTCATGAGTTTATGTTACTGTTTATGCCCCTCAAATTTTAACTCTGGCTCTCCAAGCCCATTCCACTCCTTTTTGTCATTGTCTCCATCTAATCTGGGACTGATTTAGACCTGGGACACCAGGCCCTCTAATCGGTTACTGATTTAGACCTGGGAGACCAGGCCCTCTAATCTGGGACTGATTTAGACCTGGGAGACCAGGCCCTCTAATCAGGGACTGATTTAGACCTGGGACACCAGGCCCTCTAATCAGGGACTGATTTAGACCTGGGACACCAGGCCCTCTAATCGGGGACTGATTTAGACCTGGGACACCAGGCCCTCTAATCAGGGACTGATTTAGACCTGGGACACCAGGCCCTCTAATCAGGGACTGATTTAGACCTGGGACACCAGGCCCTCTAATCAGGGACTGATTTAGACCTGGGACACCAGGCCCTCTAATCAGGGACTGATTTAGACCTGGGAGACCAGGCCCTCTAATCGGTTACTGATTTAGACCTGGGACACCAGGCCCTCTAATCGGTTACTGATTTAGACCTGGGACACCAGGCCCTCTAATCGGGGACTGATTTAGACCTGGGACACCAGGTGGGTGATTCCCCTCTAATCAGGGACTGATTTAGACCAGGGACACCAGGTGGGTGATTCCCCTCTAATCAGGGACTGATTTAGACCAGGGACACCAGGTGGGTGATTCCTCTCTAATCAGGGACTGATTTAGACCAGGGACACCAGGTGGGTGATTCCCCTCTAATCAGGGACTGATTTAGACCTGGGACACCAGGTCACCTCTAATCAGGGACTGATTTAGACCTGGGACATCAGGTCACCTCTAATCAGGGACTGATTCAGACCTGGGAGACCAGGCCCTCTAATCGGTTACTGATTTAGACCAGGGACACCAGGTGTATGTAATTGATTATCAGGTAGAAGAGAGAACCAGCAGGCTCCAGACCTCATAGGGTAACAGTTGAATACCTGTGGACTATAATGTAAAAAAAAAAACACAAAACCCCCACTAAAATTCAAGTATTCAAGCTAATTTATTTAATGCCTTTTGTTACAACTGTGGCACAGAAAGCCTATGTGTTCGAACACGGTAACAGCTTCCTTTTATAAAAACCAAAACAAATACATCAACCGCCAAGACGCTCGGTCAGCCAGACGCTCGGTCAGCCAGACGCACGGTCAGCAAGACGCACGGTCAGCAAGACGCACGGTCAGCAAGACGCACGGTCAGCAAGACGCACGGTCAGCCAGACGCACGGTCAGCCAGACGCACGGTCAGCCAGACGCACGGTCTGCAAGACGCACGGTCAGCAAGACGCACGGTCAGCAAGACGCACGGTCAGCCAGACGCACGGTCAGCAAGACGCACGGTCAGCCAGACGCACGGTCAGCAAGACGCACGGTCAGCCAGACGCACGGTCAGCAAGACGCACGGTCAGCAAGACGCACGGTCAGCCAGACGCACGGTCAGCCAGACGCTCGGTCAGCAAGACGCACGGTCAGCCAGACGCACGGTCAGCCAGACGCACGGTCAGCCAGACGCACGGTCAGCAAGACGCACGGTCAGCCAGACGCACGGTCAGCAAGACGCACGGTCAGCCAGACGCACGGTCAGCAAGACGCACGGTCAGCCAGACGCACGGTCAGCCAGACGCACGGTCAGCAAGACGCACGGTCAGCAAGACGCACGGTCAGCCAGACGCACGGTCAGCCAGACGCACGGTCAGCCAGACGCACGGTCAGCAAGACGCACGGTCAGCCAGACGCACGGTCAGCCAGACGCACGGTCAGCAAGACGCACGGTCAGCAAGACGCACGGTCAGCCAGACGCACGGTCAGCCAGACGCACGGTGAAATGATGAAAACATCAGTAGCCCAAATATCATTATAAGCACCAAGTGTTTTAAAAAAAAAAAATGGTGGAAATCAGCACAAAACCAATAATGAGATTCAAATGAATGTAAGTGGCAATATGACAGCAGTCAGTCCAACAACAACAACAAAAAAAGTCAATTATTGTTAACTTGTGCTTAGATGGCGTGGCGATGTCATCAGTTGGAGCATGTCCAAGTCACATAAACTTGGAAAGCTGGTGAGTGTGTTGATGATGGGTTTGCTCTCTCAGTGATGATAAATCGTCCCCTGTAGCATTCTGGCTTCTATTCAAACAAACCTTTCCCTTCCTCTCTCCGGTGTCACAGTTTCAGTTTGGTGGTGGCGCGAGCCTCGGAGGGCCTCGGTTCAGGCTGAGGCTCAGAATCAGAATAATAATCATCAGGGATGTAACGATTAGTTTCTTCCTCCGTCGCCTAAAGTCGTTTTTCATTCAGATCGTTGTAGCTGACGCTAACGCGGCACGCGCATCCATTCGTATCGGTCTTGCTTGTCGTTCTAAATGACGCTCTCACCGTGTAGACCAGAGTAGACCAGAGTAGACTGAAAAGACTGCTTGGATTCGGTAGACTGATATAGGGTACATACCAGTTACAGATTATAATAGATCAATACAATAAAATGGGTCGAGCCTGTTCTTCATTTACAGTTGGTTAACTGACCACTGTCATTTACCATCTGTAAACTGCTCTGACCACTGTCATTTACCATCTGTAAACTGCTCTGACCACTGTCATTTACCGTCTGTAAACTGCTCTGACCACTGTCATTTACCATCTGTAAACTGCTCTGACCACTGTCATTTACCATCTGTAAACTGCTCTGACCACTGTCATTTACCATCTGTAAACTGCTCTGACCACTGTCATTTACCATCTGTAAACTGCTCTGACCACTGTCATTTACCATCTGTAAACTGCTCTGACCACTGTCATTTACCATCTGTAAACTGCTCTGACCACTGTCATTTACCATCTGTAAACTGCTCTGACCACTGTCATTTACCATCTGTAAACTGCTCTGACCACTGTCATTTACCATCTGTAAACTGCTCTGACCACTGTCATTTACCATCTGTAAACTACTCTGACCACTGTCATTTACCATCTGTAAACTACTCTGACCACTGTCATTTACCATCTGTAAACTACTCTGACCACTGTCATTTACCATCTGTAAACTGCTCTGACCACTGTCATTTACCATCTGTAAACTGCTCTGACCACTGTCATTTACCATCTGTAAACTGCTCTGACCACTGTCATTTACCATCTGTAAACTGCTCTGACCACTGTCATTTACCATCTGTAAACTGCTCTGACCACTGTCATTTACCATCTGTAAACTGCTCTGACCACTGTCATTTACCATCTGTAAACTGCTCTGACCACTGTCATTTACCATCTGTAAACTGCTCTGACCACTGTCATTTACCATCTGTAAACTGCTCTGACCACTGTCATTTACCATCTGTAAACTGCTCTGACCACTGTCATTTACCAACTGTCATTTACCATCTGTAAACTGCTCTGACCACTGTCATTTACCATCTGTAAACTGCTCTGACCACTGTCATTTACCATCTGTAAACTGCTCTGACCACTGTCATTTACCATCTGTAAACTGCTCTGACCACTGTCATTTACCAACTGTCATTTACCATCTGTAAACTGCTCTGACCACTGTCATTTACCATCTGTAAACTGCTCTGACCACTGTCATTTACCAACTGTCATTTACCATCTGTAAACTGCTCTGACCACTGTCATTTACCATCTGTAAACTGCTCTGACCACTGTCATTTACCATCTGTAAACTACTCTGACCACTGTCATTTACCATCTGTAAACTGCTCTGACCACTGTCATTTACCATCTGTAAACTGCTCTGACCACTGTCATTTACCATCTGTAAACTGCTCTGACCACTGTCATTTACCATCTGTAAACTGCTCTGACCACTGTCATTTACCATCTGTAAACTGCTCTGACCACTGTCATTTACCATCTGTAAACTGCTCTGACCACTGTCATTTACCAACTGTCATTTACCATCTGTAAACTGCTCTGACCACTGTCATTTACCATCTGTAAACTGCTCTGACCACTGTCATTTACCAACTGTCATTTACCATCTGTAAACTGCTCTGACCACTGTCATTTACCATCTGTAAACTGCTCTGACCACTGTCATTTACCAAACGTCATTTACCATCTGTAAACTGCTCTGACCACTGTCATTTACCATCTGTAAACTGCTCTGACCACTGTCATTTACCAACTGTCATTTACCATCTGTAAACTGCTCTGACCACTGTCATTTACCATCTGTAAACTGCTCTGACCACTGTCATTTACCAACTGTCATTTACCATCTGTAAACTGCTCTGACCACTGTCATTTACCATCTGTAAACTGCTCTGACCACTGTCATTTACCAAACGTCATTTACCATCTGTAAACTGCTCTGACCACTGTCATTTACCATCTGTAAACTGCTCTGACCACTGTCATTTACCATCTGTAAACTGCTCTGACCACTGTCATTTACCATCTGTAAACTGCTCTGACCACTGTCATTTACCAACATTTACCATCTGTAAACTGCTCTGACCAATGTCAGAGCAGTTTACAGATCACTTCACCTGTTCATAGCCCATCTGTAAACAGCCCATCCAACTACCTCATCCCCATACTGGTATTTATTTATTTATCTTGCTCCTTTGCACCCCAGCATCTCTACCTGCACATTCATCTTCTGCCGATCTACCATTCCAGTGTTTAATTGCTATATTGTAATTACTTCGCCACCATGGCCTATTTATTTCCTTAACTTACCTCATTTGCACTCACTGTATATATACTTTTTGTTTTCTTTTGTTCTACTGTATTATTGACTATGTTTTGTTTATTCCATGTGTAACTCTGTGTTGTTGTATGTGTCGAACTGCTTTGCTTTATCTTGGCCAGGTCGCAGTTGCAAATGAGAACTTGTTCTCAACTAGCCTACCTGGTTAAATAAAGGTTAAATAAATAAAAATGACCCATCGTTCGCTTCCCCTCGCTCGTCAACTCCTTTCTCCCCCGTCACACTTTACAACATTTATTTAATCTCTTCTATGTTTTATCAGCCAAGTCACCTCTGGATCAGTAATAAGACTTTAACAGGATAATCAGCCAAGTCACCTCTGGGTCAGTAATAAGACTTTAACAGGATAATCAGCCAAGTCACCTCTGGGTCAGTAATAAGACTTTAACAGGATAATCATCGGACAGAGGAGAAGGCAGAGTAATACTTGTCATGTTTGGGTTGGCAGATAGCCTAGTTTTTAAAGTGTAGAGGAGGCAGGTAGCCTAGTGGTTAGAGTGTAGAGGTGGCAGGTAGTCTAGTGGTTAGAGTGTAGAGGTGGCAGGTAGCCTAGTGGTTAGAGTGTAGAGGTGGCAGGTAGCCTAGTGGTTAGAGTGTAGAGGTGGCAGGTAGCCTAGTGGTTAGAGTGTAGAGGTGGCAGGTAGCCTAGTGGTTAGAGTGTAGAGGTGGCAGGTAGCCTAGTGGTTAGAGTGTAGAGGTGGCAGGTAGCTTAGTGGTTAGAGTGTAGAGGTGGCAGGTAGTCTAGTGGTTAGAGTGTAGAGGTGGCAGGTAGTCTAGTGGTTAGAGTGTAGAGGTGGCAGGTAGCCTAGTGGTTAGAGTGTAGAGGAGGCAGGTAGTCTAGTGGTTAGAGTGTAGAGGTGGCAGGTAGCCTAGTGGTTAGAGTGTAGAGGTGGCAGGTAGCCTAGTGGTTAGAGGTTGGGAATAGTAACCTAGAAGGTTACTAAAAATCTGTTGTTCTGCCCCTGAACAAGGCAGTTAACCCACTGTTCCTAGAATTTGTTCTTAACTGACTTGCCTAGGAAAATAAATAGATGTGAACCATTCTAGAGTGCTTCTACACCTGCATTGCTTGCTGTTTGGGGGTTTAGGCTGGGTTTCTGTACAGCACTTTGAGATATCAGCTGATGTACGAAGGGCTTTATAAATACATTTGATTTGATTTGATTCAGGGTCAGGATGGAGAAGGCAGAATAATCCTTATCGTGAAGAAAAGCTTGTGGGAAAAATCCCTGGAATAGATAAATGGTTATTTTGGCTTAAGGCCAAATCTATAACCAAAATCTCTCATTTTGGGGGATAGTGGTATTTAGAGAACATGGTGACAACGAGTTGATTTCACATACACATCCACCACTGCCCCCTTTTCAGTCTGTCACACCTGAAGATGTTGTAATGTCAATGCCCTTATCCGGGACGGGGTATTTTAGCCCTGTCTCTGTGAGAACCAATATATCTGGGCTCGTGTCCTCGCACCCAGATATCAGGAAGGTCCATCTCTGACATCAAACTTTGTATGTTGATAAAAATCCTCTACGTGATTTGAAAAAAACGCGGGGGTATCCATATTTATGGTATTTGAAATAATAGCACTGGACGACCACAGTGGGCTTCCCAAATGGAAACTAACAGAGCTAACAGAGGAATTCAAATTCATGGTCGCAAGATTATTACTGACAATTCCCCTGGGAATATGGCTTTCTGTAGCAGTACGATGATAATGCTGTGAAATAGTGGGAATGCGGGGATGAGGCTGGGGTCGTATGCGGGCCAACTCAGCAGTTTGACCTCTCTGTCTAAATTAATTTGCTTAACTACCCTTAACCATGTCTTAAGAGAGAAAGTAATCCACAAATATTTGTCTATTGTACATTTCTATTACCATGTCCTTATGACTCAGAACTGACTGTATGGGTATCTCTGTCAAAGTAGTCTCGCTGGTTTTCCATTTGGATTCGTATTCTGAATTGCACCAACACACCAGGGGTCTCAATTGGACTGACACAAAATAGCGTTTTAGGTTTGGTAAGGCCCCCCCCCCTGTTTTTTGGTAATTGTAATGTTGTATATCTAGTTCTTGGTCTCTTACTGTTCCAGATAAACCTTGATATCTGTTTATCCCTAAACTGTTAGTTTCAATGGGGTTTCTATGGGGTTTCTATGGGCAGTGGCTGGAACAAATACATTCACCTCGGCAGGATATTCAGTCACCTCGGCAGGATATTCAGTCACCTCGGCAGGATATTCAGTCACCTCGGGCAGGATATTCAGTCACCTCAGACAGGATATTCAGTCACCTCGGGCAGGATATTCAGTCACCTCGGGCAGGATATTCAGTCACCTCAGACAGGATATTCAGTCACCTCGGGCAGGATATTCAGTCACCTCGAGCAGGATATTCAGTCACCTCAGACAGGATATTCAGTCACCTCGGGCAGGATATTCAGTCACCTCGGGCAGAATATTCAGTCACCTCGAGCAGGATATTCATTCACCTGGGACAGGATATTCAGTCACCTGGGACAGGATATTCAGTCACCTCGAGCAGGATATTCAGTCACCTCGAGCAGGATATTCAGTCACCTCGAGCAGGATATTCAGTCACCTCGGCAGGATATTCAGTCACCTCGAGCAGGATATTCATTCACCTCGGCAGGATATTCAGTCACCTCGGGCAGGATATTCAGTCACCTCGAGCAGGATATTAATTTTGATTGTTTCAATTCTACTACTAAGATGCAAAGGAAGTGAATTCCACCTATCCAGGTCATCATATATTTCTTGTTGATGTAATTCATGTCATAGATGTTGTATCTTTTTACTAGATTTAGTCCAAGATATTTAATAGATGAAGAGAGGTCCACTGGAAGTTCTACCTACTCTTCAGCTCTTCCTGTTGGGGTATAATTATATACTAGGGTTTGGGTCTTGTGTACGTTAAAGCCACATAGCCTGAATATGTTCCAAGTGTTTGTAAAACATCCATCAGTCTAGGTACACTTGAGCCTGGGTCTTTAAGGAATAGCAGAACGCCATCAGCATACATGCATATCTTATGTTCACTGTCTCTTATTGTTATTCCCTCTAAGGTTGGGTCCTGTCTTATTGACTGTGCTAATGACCTGATGTACAAGGAGGATAGCGTGGGTGAAAGATTACAGCCTTGTCTTGCCCCCCCTCGTTCTAAACTTTATCGTTCGTGTCAAATGTCCATTCATCTTTTTTTTTAATTCTAGCGGTCGGACATGAATACAGCGTTTTGATGCACTGTATCACCTCTTTGTTGAAACCAAATCTATCCATAATTTAAATATAATCCCATCCCACTGAATCAAAGGCTTTTTCTGCATCTAGACTAATATATATAGCACTTGTCTTATCCTGAGTGATGTGGTCCGTGCCATGCATTGTTCTCCTTTACCTTGTCCTGCGTCTGTCTACTTCGTGTGAAACCAGTTTGGTTTCACACGAAACCACAGAAACCATAATCCCCGTCAATTCTGGGATTATATTCCTCCTTTTCTTTTGGCTGTTATTGATGCATATAGATTATAATCCGTGTTTAAGAATTGCGACAGGTCTATAGGAACTGCATTCCTTCTTTATCTTTACCCTCCTTTAGGGATTACAGATATGATGGCCTCTCTCCACCAAGGTGGAAGATCCCCCTTTCCCTCAGAGTCCAGTTAAAACAGGCCTGAATTAGAAGTGTTAGTTGTTCTCTGAAGGGTTTGAACTGAAGGGAAGCTAATCAGGGCCTGAAGTAGAAGTGTTAGTTGTTCTCTGAAGGGAAGCCATCAGGGCCTGAAGTAGAAGTGTTAGTTGTTCTCTGAAGGGAAGCTAATCAGGGCCTGAAGTAGAAGTGTTAGTTGTTCTCTGAAGGGAAGCCATCAGGGCCTGAAGTAGAAGTGTTAGTTGTTCTCTGAAGGGAAGCCATCAGGGCCTGAAGTAGAAGTGTTAGTTGTTCTCTGAAGGGAAGCCATCAGGGCCTGAAGTAGAAGTGTTAGTTGTTCTCTGAAGGGTTTGAACTGAAGGGAAGCCACCAGGGCCTGAATTAGAAGTGTTAGTTGTTCTCTGAAGGGTTTGAACTGAAGGGAAGCCACCAGGGCCTGAAGTAGAAGTGTTAGTTGTTCTCTGAAGGGAAGCCATCAGGGCCTGAAGTAGAAGTGTTAGTTGTTCTCTGAAGGGAAGCCATCAGGGCCTGAAGTAGAAGTGTTAGTTGTTCTCTGAAGGGTTTGAACCATTCTGAAGGGAAGCCATCAGGGCCTGAAGTAGAAGTGTTAGTTGTTCTCTGAAGGGAAGCCATCAGGGCCTGAAGTAGAAGTGTTAGTTGTTCTCTGAAGGGAAGCCATCAGGGCCTGAAGTAGAAGTGTTAGTTGTTCTCTGAAGGGAAGCCATCAGGGCCTGAAGTAGAAGTGTTAGTTGTTCTCTGAAGGGAAGCCACCAGGGCCTGAAGTAGAGGTGTTAGTTGTTCTCTGAAGGGAAGCCATCGGAGCCTGGAGACTTGTTTACTTTTAGATATTGCTTTATTCATTTCTTCAGTGGTGATTTCTGAAGTATTATTCCATCGTGTTGCTCTGTCCCAATTGAGGGGAGATCAAGTGAGTTCAAAGAAATGCTCTGTTGTCTGTGCATCTGCCTTCTCTGGTTGCTTGCACAGATTTGTGTAATAGGATTCAAATGCATTCTGTATTTCGTTCAATTTGCAGGTAGACTAGTGGTTAGAGCGTTGGGTCAGTAACCAGCAGGTAGCCTAGTGGTTAGAGTGTTGGGTCAGTAACCAGCAGGTAGACTAGTGGTTAGAGCGTTGGGTCAGTAACCAGCAGGTAGTCTAGTGGTTAGAGAGTTGGGTCAGTAACCAGCAGGTAGTCTAGTGGTTAGAGCGTTGGGTCAGTAACCAGCAGGTAGCCTAGTGGTTAGAGTGTTGGGTCAGTAACCAGCAGGTAGACTAGTGGTTAGAGTGTTGGGTCAGTAACCAGCAGGTAGTCTAGTGGTTAGAGAGTTGGGCCAGTAACCAGCAGGTAGTCTAGTTGTTAGAGTGTTGGGTCAGTAACCAGCAGGTAGCCTAGTGGTTAGAGCGTTGGGTCAGTAACCAGCAGGTAGCCTAGTGGTTAGAGCGTTGGGTCAGTAACCAGCAGGTAGCCTAGTGGTTAGAGCGTTGGGTCAGTAACCAGCAGGTAGCCTAGTGGTTAGAGAGTTGGGCCAGTAACCAGCAGGTAGTCTAGTGGTTAGAGAGTTGGGCCAGTAACCAGCAGGTAGTCTAGTGGTTAGAGTGTTGGGTCAGTAACCAGCAGGTAGACTAGTGGTTAGAGTGTTGGACTAGTAACCAGCAGGTAGCCTAGTGGTTAGAGCGTTGGGTCAGTAACCAGCAGGTAGTCTAGTGGTTAGAGCGTTGGGTCAGTAACCAGCAGGTAGACTAGTGGTTAGAGTGTTGGACTAGTAACCAGCAGGTAGTCTAGTGGTTAGAGCGTTGGGTCAGTAACCAGCAGGTAGACTAGTGGTTAGAGCGTTGGACTAGTAACCAGCAGGTAGTCTAGTGGTTAGAGCGTTGGGTCAGTAACCAGCAGGTAGACTAGTGGTTAGAGTGTTGGACTAGTAACCAGCAGGTAGCCTAGTGGTTAGAGCGTTGGGTCAGTAACCAGCAGGTAGTCTAGTGGTTAGAGCGTTGGGTCAGTAACCAGCAGGTAGACTAGTGGTTAGAGTGTTGGACTAGTAACCAGCAGGTAGTCTAGTGGTTAGAGCGTTGGGTCAGTAACCAGCAGGTAGACTAGTGGTTAGAGCGTTGGACTAGTAACCAGCAGGTAGTCTAGTGGTTAGAGCGTTGGGTCAGTAACCAGCAGGTAGACTAGTGGTTAGAGTGTTGGACTAGTAACCAGCAGGTAGTCTAGTGGTTAGAGCGTTGGGTCAGTAACCAGCAGGTAGACTAGTGGTTAGAGCGTTGGACTAGTAACCAGCAGGTAGTCTAGTGGTTAGAGCGTTGGGTCAGTAACCAGCAGGTAGACTAGTGGTTAGAGCGTTGGACTAGTAACCAGCAGGTAGTCTAGTGGTTAGAGCGTTGGACTAGTAACCAGCAGGTAGTCTAGTGGTTAGAGCGTTGGGTCAGTAACCAGCAGGTAGTCTAGTGGTTAGAGTGTTGGGTCAGTAACCAGCAGGTAGTCTAGTGGTTAGAGCGTTGGGTCAGTAACCAGCAGGTAGTCTAGTGGTTAGAGTGTTGGGTCAGTAACCAGCAGGTAGTCTAGTGGTTAGAGAGTTGGGCCAGTAACCAGCAGGTAGACTAGTGGTTAGAGCGTTGGACTAGTAACCAGCAGGTAGTCTAGTGGTTAGAGCGTTGGGTCAGTAACCAGCAGGTAGTCTAGTGGTTAGAGTGTTGGGTCAGTAACCAGCAGGTAGTCTAGTGGTTAGAGCGTTGGGTCAGTAACCAGCAGGTAGTCTAGTGGTTAGAGCGTTGGGCCAGTAACCAGCAGGTAGTCTAGTGGTTAGAGCGTTGGGTCAGTAACCAGCAGGTAGTCTAGTGGTTAGAGAGTTGGGCCAGTAACCAGCAGGTAGTCTAGTGGTTAGAGCGTTGGGTCAGTAACCAGCAGGTAGTCTAGTGGTTAGAGTG
The DNA here is from genome assembly GCF_013265735.2 of Oncorhynchus mykiss. Classification (NCBI taxonomy): domain Eukaryota; kingdom Metazoa; phylum Chordata; class Actinopteri; order Salmoniformes; family Salmonidae; genus Oncorhynchus; species Oncorhynchus mykiss. Next base: position 2,499,928 of record NC_050570.1, on the reverse strand, counting down.
TTGGGTCAGTAACCAGCAGGTAGTCTAGTGGTTAGAGTGTTGGACCAGTAACCAGCAGGTAGTCTAGTGGTTAGAGCGTTGGGTCAGTAACCAGCAGGTAGCCTAGTGGTTAGAGTGTTGGGTCAGTAACCAGCAGGTAGTCTAGTGGTTAGAGCGTTGGGTCAGTAACCAGCAGGTAGTCTAGTGGTTAGAGCGTTGGGTCAGTAACCAGCAGGTAGCCTAGTGGTTAGAGCGTTGGGTCAGTAACCAGCAGGTAGCCTAGTGGTTAGAGTGTTGGGCCAGTAACCAGCAGGTAGCCTAGTGGTTAGAGAGTTGGGTCAGTAACCAGCAGGTAGTCTAGTGGTTAGAGAGTTGGGCCAGTAACCAGCAGGTAGCCTAGTGGTTAGAGAGTTGGGTCAGTAACCAGCAGGTAGTCTAGTGGTTAGAGTGTTGGGTCAGTAAACAGCAGGTAGTCTAGTGGTTAGAGCGTTGGACTAGTAACCAGCAGGTAGCCTAGTGGTTAGAGCGTTGGGTCAGTAAACAGCAGGTAGTCTAGTGGTTAGAGCGTTGGACTAGTACCTGAAAGGTTGCAAGACAAGGTCCAAATCTGTCGTTCTGCCCCTGAACAGGCAGTTAACCCACTGTTCCTAGGCCGTCATTGAAAATAAGAATTTGTTCTTAACTGACTTGCCTAGTTAAATAAAGATAAAAAAATATATATTTTATTTTGTAAATGGTATTCTGTGCTTGTTGTTTTTCTGAGTTTAGTCATTTTGTTGCCTTTTTCCCCCACAATAGCATTGTTTCCGTAATGGCGTTGTTTCCGTAATGGCGTTGTTTCAGGAACCCGAGCTCTTTCTCTACTTCTTCACTATCTGGTCAGTCCTGGTTTGAATCTCATGTAATATAAGAGTGTCGTTGAGACTGTGAGATCGTTCTAAGCTTCCTAATGTTTCCTGTAGTTTCAGAAGTTTCTGTGCTTTAATCTTTTTTTCTTGAGAGATGTGTCTTTTCCGCCGGTGGAATTAAAAAATCTCTTTCTCCTGGCAGTGTACTCCACTGGGATGCCCCTCGACTCCGGGTCGTCGGCCTCCTCGTCTGCATGCTCGTCTGTAACTGGGCCATTACCCAGAAATACCTGCATTATACCCATATTTGGAAGGTGAATCCCTTTCTCTCGATATTCCTTCTTTCTTTTCAGTATCTCTCTCTCCCATGATCAAAGAATACTCCTTGGAAGTCAACAGGTTTTTTCCAGGCTGCGCGGAAGGACTTTCTCTTTGACTGAGAATTGTAGGAACCTTACAACTATGGCTCTTGGAGGGGCGCCCCCCCCCCCCCCCCGACCCCCACCACGAATCTGGGCATGGAGTCTTTTTCTGCATCTTCTGCCACGGAATAAAGTCTCATGTTATCACGACGTGAAACACCTTTTGAACTCTGACACGTTTGCTTGTAGTGCGTGTTGGCTTTTCAACGACGGTACAAGTCCTTGACCTCCACAGTGCTCCATGTGTCCGTTTCCCCAATGCTCTGTTCTGCGTCCCCCTTTATCTTGTAGAAGTTCTTCTTTGTTTTCTTTTGAGTTTCTAGTTAAATGTCCTTCTTGTGCTCTTAAATAAATAAAGGGTAAATAACTGTTGGCTAAGATAACTTTTTTTGCCAGCTTTCATATTTGGAAAAAAATAAAGTATTGTCTGCAACATTGTATGACATGAAAAGACACTTATTCACTCCCTTTGTTATGTCACTCGAATATCTTTATTCTTTCAGCGATGTGATATGTGGGTAGCAGCCGGCGCGTTCCCCGTGAACGGGTTAGTAGCTGCATTATAGCAACCTGTCACCACGTCGTTTGTCATAACTGCACTTTAGCATCACAGTGTATTAGAGTAATGCCGCTTTTGTTTTCTGACCTCGGAGCTTTTAGTTTTAATGAAACAGCTTTTCTATTTAAAAATAAAAAGATGCCTTCAATTAGTTTAGTTTGTTAAGTGGTGAGCCCAATGTCCTGACGGTTATGGAACTGGTGAACCTCAAGAGGAATATCAATATAAAATACATTTAAATAATATAATATAAATAATAAAAATAACATCATAGTGTAGATGGATTGTTAGAATTTTATTTTTGTAATTTTATTATTATTATTGTTTCACACACACTGTTAATTACTTTAATTGCGTCTTGCCTGGCTCTCATACACATGCCTATTGTGTCTGTTTTGTTGACCATTGAAAAATGCAATGAAATGACTAGGATAATTCTATTAAAAAAATACTGTGATGTATTTGTATTTTAATCACTGTTTACTACTTTATTTGTTATCATTTTAAAGAATCTAAACCCCGTCTTTCAAAGATAATTTGTAAAAATCCAAATAACTTCACAGATCTTCATTGTAAAGGGTTTAAACACTGTTTCCCATGCTTGTTCAATGAACCATAAACAATTAATGAACATGCACCTGTGGAACGGTCGTTAAGACACTAACAGCTGACAGATGGTAGGCAATTAAGGTCACAGTTATGAAAACTTAGGACACTAAAGAGGCCTTTCTACTGACTCTGAAAAACACCAAAAGAAAGATGCCCAGGGTCCCTGCTCATCTGAGTGAACGTGCCTTAGGCATGCTGCAAGGAGGCATGAGGACTGCAGATGTGGCCAGGGCAATAAATTGCAATGTCCTTACTGTGAGACGCCTAAGACGGCGCTACAGGGAGACAGGATGGACAGCTGATCGTCCTCGCACCACCCTTCCCTCTGAGCCTCCCCCTCCACACTCTCAAACACCACCCTTCCCTCTGAGCCTCCCCCTCCACACTCTCAAACACCACCCTTCCCTCTGAGCCTCCCCCTCCACACTCTCAAACACCATCCTTCCCTCTGAGCCTCCCCCTCTACTGTCTCATCACAACCCAACCCTCTGAGCCTCCCCCTCTACTGTCTCATCACAACCCCTCCCTCTGAGCCTCCCCCTCCACACTCTCAAACACCACCCAACCCTCTGAGCCTCCCCCTCCACACTCTCAAACACCACCCTTCCCTCTGAGCCTCCCCCTCCCCCTCCACACTCTCAAACACCATCCTTCCCTCTGAGCCTCCCACTCCACACTCTCAAACACCACCCCTCCCTCTGAGCCTCCCCCTCCACACTCTCAAACACCACCCTTCCCCTCTGAGCCTCCCCCTCCACACTCTCAAACACCACCCTTCCCTCTGAGCCTCCCCCTCCACACTCTCAAACACCACCCTTCCCTCTGAGCCTCCCACTCCACACTCTCAAACACCATCCTTCCCTCTGAGCCTCCCCCTCCACACTCTCAAACACCACCCTTCCCTCTGAGCCTCCCCCTCCACACTCTCAAACACCACCCTTCCCTCTGAGCCTCCCACTCCACACTCTCAAACACCACCCCTCCCTCTGAGCCTCCCCCTCCACACTCTCAAACACCATCCTTCCCTCTGAGCCTCCCCCTCCACACTCTCAAACACCATCCTTCCCTCTGAGCCTCCCCCACCACACTCTCAAACACCATCCTTCCCTCTGAGCCTCCCACTCCACACTCTCAAACACCACCCCTCCCTCTGAGCCTCCCCCTCTACTGTCTCATCACAACCCCTCCCTCTGAACCTCCCCCTCCACTGTCTCATCACAACCCCTCCCTCTGAGCCTCCCCCTCCACTGTCTCATCACAACCCCTCCCTCTGAACCTCCCCCTCTACTCTCTCATCACAACCACCTCCCTCTGAGCCTCCCCCTCTACTCTCTCATCACAACCACCTCCCTCTGAACCTCCCCCTCTACTGTCTCATCACAACCCCTCCCTCTGAGCCTCCCCCTCTACTCTCTCATCACAACCCCTCCCTCTGAGCCTCCCCCTCTACTCTCTCATCACAACCCCTCCCTCTGAACCTCCCCCTCCACTGTCTCATCACAACCCCTCCCTCTGAACCTCCCCCTCTAATCTCTCATCACAACCCCTCCCTCTGAGCCTCCCCCTCCACTGTCTCATCACAACCCCTCCCTCTGAGCCTCCCCCTCTACTCTCTCATCACAACCCCTCCCTCTGAACCTCCCCCTCCACTGTCTCATCACAACTCCTCCCTCTGAACCTCCCCCTCTAATCTCTCATCACAACCCCTCCCTCTGTGCCTCCCCCTCCACTGTCTCATCACAACCCCTCCCTCTGAGCCTCCCCCTCTACTGTCTCATCACAACCCCTCCCTCTGAACCTCCCCCTCCACTGTCTCATCACAACCCCTCCCTCTGAACCTCCCCCTCTAATCTCTCATCACAACCCCTCTCTCTGAGCCTCCCCCTCCACTGTCTCATCACAACCCCTCCCTCTGAGCCTCCCCCTCTACTGTCTCATCACAACCCCTCCCTCTGAGCCTCCCCCTCCACTGTCTCATCACAACCCCTCCCTCTGAGCCTCCCCCTCTACTGTCTCATAACAACTACCTCCTGAGGAGAACCATCATTTGTTTTTGTCTTCTTTGTTTGTTTGTGAGAGGCTGCTTGACAACATATATATTCTCATATACAGTGAGTGTACAAAACATTAAGAACACCTGCTTTCTCCATGACATAGACTGACCAGGTGAATCCAGGTGAAAGTTATGATACCTTATTGATGTCACTTGTTAAATCCAATCAGTGTAGGTGAAGGGGAGGAGACGGGTTAATAGCACACATTCACAATCCATGTCTCAAGGCTTAAAAATCCTTCTTATTTTCCTCTTTAAAGGGGTGAATGGGCAAGACGAAAAAATGTAAGTGCTTTTGAACAGGGTGTATGGTAGTAGGTGCCAAGCGCACCGGTTTGTGACAAGAGCTGCGACATTGCTGGGTTGTTCACTCTCAACAGTTTCCCGTGTGTATCAAGAATGGTCCACCACCCAAAGGACATCCTGTCAACTTGACTTCTGTGGGAAGCATTGGAGTCAACATGGCCCAGCACCCTTTCAACACCTTGTAGAGTCCACGTCCTGACTATTTGAGTCTGTTCTGGGGGCGAAAGGGGTGCAACTCAATATTAGGAAGGTGTTCTTAATGTTTTGTACACTCAGTGCATGCTCTTATGTTACATTGGAACATGTGGTGTTCTCAGTTTGTTTTGTCTTATTTGCCTCCTAGTGTACTATCAATAACTAGAGTTTGTAGGACTAGGTGCGCTTGATTCAGAAACCCTGTTGGAGGTAGGTGCGCTTGATTCAGAAACCCTGTTGGAGGTAGGTGCGCTTGATTCAGAAACCCTGTTGGAGGTAGGTGCGCTTGATTCAGAAACCCTGTTGGAGGTAGGTGCGCTTGATTCAGAAACCCTGTTGGAGGTAGGTGCGCGTGATTCAGAAACGCTGTTGGCGGTAGGTGCGCTTGATTCAGAAACCCTGTTGGAGGTAGGTGTGCTTGATTCAGAAACCCTGTTGGCGGTAGGTGCGCTTGATTCAGAAACCCTGTTGGAGGTAGGTGCGCTTGATTCAGAAACCCCGTTGGAGGTAGGTGCGCGTGATTCAGAAACGCTGTTGGCGGTAGGTGCGCTTGATTCAGAAACCCTATTGGCGGTAGGTGCACTTGATTCAGAAACCCTATTGGCGGTAGGTGCACTTGATTCAGAAACCCTGTTGGCAGTAGGTGCGCTTGATTCAGAAACCCTATTGGCGGTAGGTGCGCTTGATTCAGAAACCCTATTCGCGGTAGGTGCGCTTGATTCAGAAACCCTGTTGGCGGTAGGTGCGCTTGATTCAGAAACCCTGTTGGTGGTAGGTGCGCTTGATTCAGAAACCCTGCCCACCTAGTAGGGAAAGCATTCCCATTTTGAACCATTTAATTTGTTTGAAGGGACCAACTGCGCTGGCCAATCGGTGGACCACGAGAGCTCTGGCTAAATCAAGTGCGCTGGCCAGTCGGAAAGTTCAAATCGCCAATTCTACATTGCCAGTGTACCACGACCCCGCAGCACCATGGTACACGTGAGATTTCACGACGTTTAAAACCACGAGCAGAGAGCGACTGTCAAAGAGCTGCTGTTTTTACGAGCTTCAACACTGTCACAGAACACACTTCTCCCTACTTCTACTTGCTCTGCAGCTGCAATGAAGGAGAAGCCCAATGTATCGATTAGGCCTGAGCTTCAGTGATTAGCAGTGTGTTGTATCTGTTTTAATACAGGGGTCTATTTGGCCGGGCTTGGGAACAACATGAACGTGTGCCAGGCAGAAATAACACACTGAGAAGGGAGGAGGGTGCAACTAGGAAAGTGTTCTTTTAAAAAATGTTTTAAAATATTTATTTTCATGGGGTAGATCAGCTTAAATATTGCAGATACATTCTAGCTGCCATAAATGTAATTGTCTGCATCACTTTCAATCCCCCATATTTTTTTGTGGGGGGGGGGGGGGAATATATATATAGGACGGTGTTCTTAATGTTTTGCACACTGTGTAAACACACAGACCAGGACATGTACATGGTGAACTCCTACACATAGAATGCAGTATTTCAGAACGTGACCTACCGGTTGCTAGTCAATATCAGACTGGGACCTCCCCCTATCTGCAGGCGTAGCCAATGACATTCCCCCTTATTGACATCTGACTTAAACCAACCAATTAGTATAAATATACATTAAATATACATTTCTGCAGTGTCAAGTGGAAACATAAGCAACCCTGTTACATTGGTAAGCAACTCCAATGTATATTTGGTGTGTCTGTACAGGCTTCCTTCTTTTCACTCTATCTATCCTTAGTATTGTGGAGTTATGTTGTTGATCCATCCTCAGTTTTCTCCTATCACAGCCGTTAACCTGTTGAGTGTAGGGGGCAGTATTTTGATGTTTGGGTGAAAGACGTACCCAAATGAAACGGCCTATTTCTCAGGCCCAGAAGCTAGAATATGCATATAATTGATAGCTTAGGATAGAAAACACTCTAAAGTTTCCAAAACTGTAAAAATATTGTCTGTGAGTATAACAGAACTGATATTGCAGGTGAAAACCTGAGGAAAATCCAAGTAGGAAGTGCCTCTTATTTTGAAAACTCCCTGTTCCATTGCATGCCTTCCCTCAATTTAAAGGGATATCAACCAGATTCCTTTCCCTGTGGCTTCCACATGGTGTGAACAGTATTTAGACATAGTTTCAGCCTTTTATTCTGAAAAATGAGCGAGAACGATCACATCGCGTCAGTGGATGGCTGGATGCCAGCAGAGTTTTGCATGCGCCAACAGCTTGGAACAGACATTTTCTCTCTCTCTAATAATCAACCTGAGGATTGATTATAAAAAACGTTTCACATGTTTCTACAAACTTTATGGAAACTATTTGGAATTTTTGTCTGCCCCGTCGTGACCTGCTCGAGCCTGTGGATAACTGAACATAACGCACCAACCAAATGGAGGTATTTTGGATATAAAAATAATCTTTATGGAACAAAAGGAACATTTATTGTGTAACTGGGAGTCTCATGAGTAAAAAACATCCGAAGATCATCAAAGGTAAGCGATTCATTTTATTGCTTTTCTGACTTTTGTGACCAATCTAATTTGCTGATAGCTGTTTGTAATGTTTTGTCTGCTGAGAGAGATGTCCTTACATAAACGCTTGGTTTGCTTTCGCCGAAAAGTTATTTGAAATCTGGCACGCCAGGTGGATTAAAAACCTCTTGGTGTTAGGAGGCAGTATTTTCATTTTTGGAAAAAAAACGTTCCCGTTTTAAACGGGATATTTTGTCAGGAAAATATGCTAGAATATGCATATAATTGACAGCTTTGGATAGAAAACACTCCAACGTTTCCAAAACTGTAAATATATTGTCTGTGAGCATAACAGAACTGATGTTGCAGGCGAAAGCCTGAGAAAAATCCAATCCGGAAGTGCCCCAGGTTTTGAAAGCGCTGCGTTCCAATGACTCCCTATTCAGCTGTAAATGTACCATCAACGAGCGTACGCTTTCTACGTATTCCCCAAGGTGTCTACAGCATCGTGACGTAGTTTTACGCATTTCTGTTGAAGAATAGCCGTATGGGGGCACATTGCGTAAGTGGTCACATGGTGGCTCCGAGAGAGATTCTCCCGTAAAGTGCAGAGGTAGCCATAACTCCAATCGGTCCTAGAGAAAAAGGAATTGTCCCGACGGATATATTATCGAATAGATATTAGAAAAACACCTTGAGGATGGATTCTAAACAACGTTTGCCATGTTTCTGTCTATATTATGGAGCTAATTTTGAATATTTTTCGGCGTTGTGGTGACCGCAATTTCCGGGCGATTTCTCAGCCAAACGTGAAGAACAAACGGAGATATTTCGCCTACAAAAATAATATTTTGGGAAAAAATGAACTTTGGCTGTCTACCTGGGAGTCTCGTGAGTGAAAACATCCGAAGTTCATCAAAGGTAAACAATTTAATTTGATTGCTTTTCTGATTTCCGTGACAAGTTTACCTGCTGCTAGCAAGGCATAATGCTATGCTAGGTTATCGATAAACTTACACAAATGCTTGTCTAGCGTTGGCTGTAAAGCAGATTTTTGAAAATCTGAGATGACAGGGTGATTAACAAAAGGCTAAACTGTGTTCCAATATATTTCACTTGTGATTTTCATGAATAGGAAGATTTATGTCCGTTGCGTTATGCTAATTAGTGTCAGATGATGATGAACGGTCCCATTCACGGGCTGGGCGTCACTACAGGTTAAAAAAACAGGCTAAGCTATGTTTTGCTATATTGCACTTGTGATTTCATGAAAATTAAATACTTTTTGTAATTTAATTTGAATTTGGCGCTCTGCAATTCAGAGGATGTTGCCGAAAATGATCCCGCTAACGGGATGGGTGCACCAAGAAGTTAAACTCTGTAACTGTTTTAAAAAGTCACCATTGGCCTCATGGTGAAATCCCTGTGAGGTTTCCTTCCTCTCTGGCAACTGAGTTAGGAAGGACGCCTGTATCTTTGTAGTGACTGGGTGTATTGATACACCATCCAAACTGTAATTAATGACTTTACCATGCTCAAAGGGATATTCAATGTCTGCTTTTTAGTTTTTTTTTACCCATCTACCAATCGGTGCCCTTCTTTGAGAGACATCGGAAATCCTCCCTGGTCTCGGTGCTTTAAATTCACTGCTCGACTGAGGGACCTTACAGATAATTCATAAATCATGTTAAACACTATCATTGCACACAGAGTGAGTCCATGCAACTTATTACGTGACTTGTTAAGCAAATGTTTTATTTATACTGATTTAGGCTTGATATAACAAAAAAGGGTTGAATAATTATTGACTCAAGACATTTCAGCTTTTTAATTTTGTAAAACATTTCTAAAAACACAATTCCACTTTAACATTATTATGATTTCCTTTGATATTTTGTGACAAAAAGAAGAAAAAAAATCAATTGAATCCATTTTAAACTCAGGCACATCAACATTAACACATCAAAATGTGGAAAGAGTGTGCTTCAATCTCTTGCCGCTCTAAACGCCTCGATCACACCTACAGCGTCATTGCATTTTGGCCAGAAGTGATTTCGTTTGCATCGCAGCATTGTGTTACAGAGGCAGTTGCAGTGTGTTCTGGGGGGGGAAATACGTTGGATACATTGATAAATCAAACATATGCATCAAATTGTACGCGTAGAGACGGCTTGACAGAAATGGTGAATGTTGCGCAATGACGCGATAGGTGTGTTCAAGGCGTAAATCTTCTGGGAAAATGTATGAAATCAATTTGTGTTATTCTCTTGTTATATGATTAAACTCCTGCGTTCAGTAGAGCTAGAGAGCTAGAGACCAAGACAGTAAGCAGTCAGCCAGTTGCTGCATACTGACACACACACACACACACACACACACTGTGGGATAGAACCACTAAGACACACACACACACACACACACACACACACACACACTGTGGGATAGAACCACTAAGCCACACACACACACACACACAGACACACACACACACACACACACACACACACACTGAGCACTGAGCATGCTGAGCTGTCCTGACAGACATTTAATGAGAAGTGAGCAGAAATGTCTTTGTCTCACTCAGAGCTGTTCCCAAAGTGACATGCAGTTTCCATTTCTCTTCTCTGGGATCCAAATCCTGGCAGGCTGCTGCTTCTTTACAGTCTAGTAAACCAGTCTAGTAAATCAGTTTAGTAAAACTGTCTAGTAAACCAGTTTAGTAAAACAGTCTAGTAAACCAGTTTAGTAAACCAGTCTAGTAAACCAGTCTAGTAAACCAGTCTAGTAAACCAGTTTAGTAAACCAGTCTAGTAAACCAGTCTAGTAAACCAGTCTAGTAAACCAGTCTAGTAAACCAGTCTAGTAAACCAGTCTAGTAAACCAGTCCAGTAAACCAGTCTAGTAAACCAGTCTAGTAAACCAGTCTAGTAAACCAGTTTAGTAAACCAGTTTTTTTATTGGATTTAATTTACCTTTATTTAACTAGTCAAGTCAGTTAAGAACAAATTCTTATTTTCTATTTCCTCGGAACAGTGGGTTAACTGTCTAGGAACAGTGGGTTAACTGGTCTAGGAACAGTGGGTTAACTGGTCTAGGAACAGTGGGTTAACTGGTCTAGGAACAGTGGGTTAACTGGTCTAGGAACAGTGGGTTAACTGGTCTAGGAACAGTGGGTTAACTGGTCTAGGAACAGTGAGTTAACTGCTCTAGGATCAGTGGGTTAACTGGTCTAGGATCAGTGGGTTAACTGGTCTAGGAACAGTGGGTTAACTGTCTAGGAACAGTGGGTTAACTGGTCTAGGAACAGTGGGTTAACTGGTCTAGGAACAGTGGGTTAACTGGTCTGGGAACAGTGGGTTAACTGGTCTGGGAACAGTGGGTTAACTGGTCTAGGAACAGTGGGTTAACTGGTCTAGGAACAGTGGGTTAACTGGTCTAGGAACAGTGGGTTAACTGTCTAGAACACAGGTTCCGCTAACGGAACAACCCTAACATTCCGCGGGAAATTCAAATATATTTTTTTGAATTATTTAACTTTCACACATTAACAAGTCCAATACAGCAAATGAAAGATAAACACATTGTTGATCTACCCATCGTGTCCGATTTTAAAATGTTTTACAGCGAAAACACAACATATATTTATGTTAGATCACCACCAAATCCAAAAAAACACACAGCCATTTTTCTCAGCCAAAGATAGTCACAAAAGCAGAATTAGAGATAAAATGAATCACTAACCTTTGATTATCTTCATCAGATGACACTCATATGTATGGGCTTGTAGTAAACATTTCACTGTAAGGTCTACTACACCTGTTGGTTAGGGGCTTGTAAGTAAACATTTCACTGTAAGGTCTACTACACCTGTTGGTTAGGGGCTTGTAAGTAAACATTTCACTGTAAGGTCTACTACACCTGTTGGTTAGGGGCTTGTGAGTAAACATTTCACTGTAAGGTCTACTACACCTGTTGTTTAGGGGCTTGTGAGTAAACATTTCACTGTAAGGTCTACTACACCTGTTGGTTAGGGGCTTGTAGTAAACATTTCACTGTAAGGTCTACTACACCTGTTGGTTAGGGGCTTGTGAGTAAACATTTCACTGTAAGGTCTACTACACCTGTTGTTTAGGGGCTTGTGAATAAACATTTCACTGTCTAACCCTTTTGTATTTGCCACATGTGACTAATACAATTTGATTTGATTTAAAGTACATTGAAGTCAACCAAAGTTTTCGAAATACTGTGCATAACGCCATCTAACCAGTTATCATATAGTGTCACTGGTATATGCAGTTATCTTAAAGTCAGTTATTTAGCCTGCTAGCTAGCTTAGCCAGCTAACTATCATAGCTAGCCAACCACCACGGTCGATATAGCTAAGTAGTAAGCCAGAGAACAACTGGTCTAGCACAGGCAGGAACCCACAGAACACAACAACAACATTAAGTAGAGAGAGCGGAGACTTACCGATTGACGGCTGAGTTAGCTGCCAAGGAAGAGCCAAGGAGAGGCCTTCAGAGGTAGAGGAAGAGCCAAGGACCTTGGCCCCCACCCGAGTCCCAAGTCCCTATTTACACTGCTACCATGGCATAGCTAAACTACCAAGGAAGAGCCAAGGAGAGGCCTTCAGAGGTAGAGGCCGTTTCCCAGGCAGAGGAAGAGCCAAGGAGAGGCCTTCAGAGGTAGCGGAAGAGCCAAGGAGAGGCCTTCAGAGGTAGAGGCCGTTTCACAGGCAGAGGAAGAGTCAGCGGTAGAGGCCGTTTCACAGGCAGAGGAAGAGTCAGCGGTAGAGGCCGTTTCACAGGCTGAGGAAGGGTCAGCGGTAGAAGCCGTTTCACAGGCTGAGGAAGAGTCAGCGGGAGAGGCCGTTTCTCAGGCTGAGGAAGAGTCAGCGGTAGAGGCCGTTTCACAGGCTGAGGAAGAGTCAGCGGTAGAGGCCGTTTCACAGGCTGAGGAAGAGTCAGCTAATCTAATTGCGATATATAATTCAGATAGAATTTACCCGGTTTATCTTCCTCACTGCTGGCACTTGCGATGTACCGGTAGGTCGGTAGGAAATAGAGGTTGCAGGTAGGAAATTCATGCTCGTCACAGCACCTTGTTTTAATCAGTTTCATTCTCCTTCCACTGGTTACATATACTAAGCCATCAAAGTCCTCTGGGGGTAAAATGAGCACACTAGACGTGCGCTCGGTTCCCATCCTCCAATCCGCTTGCTTCAACCGGATAAATCGGTCCCACATCAAAGCTAGCTTCTCGTTTTTGGGGAACAAATGAGTCGTAACTCCGGCCTTGTGGGTGTTACTGCACTAGCTAACAATGACGAAGAGCTACTACAACACTCACTCGCTCGACTGCTACTACCAAACACACAGGAGAAGAGGAGATGCAGTTTTTCGCATTCATTTTTTTGGTTTGTTCGTAGATGTACATAGTCGCTCGACCAGCGCCAACACTTGGTTTGGAATGTAATGACATGCTAGCATGGCTTGTAGCTAATGTTAGCCAGCTGGAACTAGCTAGGTAGCACCGGTTCTCCATATCACATTGAGAAATAGTGCATTGTGGGTAGTTCCGAAGATTTCCCGGAAATATATATAAAAACTGTAAAACATAACTATGTTTGTAGTTATAGGTAACCGTGACTACAACTAAGTTACTAAGTCTTTGACCATACTGTGTTGTTAAATTGGCGCTATGCCCATTTATTTTTTCCATTTAACCTTTCATTTATTTCTCTAGATAATGCGGGCTGTTTCATTAATTACACTGTACTTTATTTTTCTGTTTTAATAAAATACAACATTTGAAGAACATGCATCATCGTGGCAATTCAAATCTAATCGTTTCGAACACATTTTTTCCGGTCTGGGAAGAAAAACTCAATAAATTATTCAATCATTTCGATGTGTATTTCAAATGTAATCAAGGCATTGAATGTACCAGAGGACACCAGAATAGAGCTCCTTCTGGGGAGCCTGATAGAACCAGGGCATTAGAAACTACCAGACATCAGAATAGAGCTCCTTCTGGGGAGCCTGTTTGAACCAAGGCATTAGAAACTACCAGAGGACACCAGAATAGAGCTCATTCTGGGGACCCTGATGGAACCAAGGCATTAGAAACTACCAGAGGACACCAGAATAGAGCTCCTTCTGAGGAGCCTGATGGAACCAAGGCATTAGAAACTACCAGACACCAGAATAGAGCTCCTTCTGGATAGCCTGATGGAACCAAGGCATTAGAAACTACCAGAAACCAGAATAGAGCTCCTACTGGGGAGCCTGATGGAACCAGGGCATTAGAAACTACCAGACACCAGAATAGAGCTCCTACTGGGGTGCCTGATGGAACCAGGGCATTAGAAACTACCAGACACTAGAATAGAGCTCCTACTGGGGTGCCTGATGGAACCAGGGCATTAGAAACTACCAGAGGACACCAGAATAGAGCTCCTTCTGGGGAACATGTTTGAACCAAGGCATTAGAAACTACCAGACACCAGAATAGAGCTCCTACTGAGGTGCCTGATGGAACCAAGGCATTAGAAACTACCAGAGGACACCAGCATAGAGCTCCTTCTGGGGAGCCTGTTTGAGCCAAGGCGATATCTATTTGTCTGGTTACTCTGTACTTGTGGAAAACACTGGTAAACCTTTTCAGCTGGGAGGCCTGCTGTGTGGATCAATCAATACATTTAATTAGGGTTGATTAATGAAGAAGTGTGTGTGTGTGTGTGTGGTGTGTGTGTGTGTGTGGACGTGTGTGTGGACGTGTACAAGACTGTGTGTGTGTGGAGGGGGTTGTGTGTGTGTGTGTGTGTGTGTGTGTGTGTGTGTGTGTGTGTGTGTGTGTGTGGACGTGTACAAGACTGTGTGTGTGTGTGTGTGTGTGTGTGTGTAGCTGTTTCTATGACCAAGGACAACATGGCGTCCTGGGGATGCATGGCTTTGTATGACATAAATGTATGTCTCACAATTGAAATAATCACAGTGGATTGAATGCATTTTAATGACTTAATTAGGCCTAATGCTAAGCTGTGCACAGCATCTAATTAGGCAAACAATAAAATACACAGCAACTAATTAGGCAAACAATAAAATACACAGCATCTAATTAGGCAATAAAATACACAGCAACTAATTAGGCAATAAAATACACAGCATCTAATTAGGCAAACAATAAAATACACAGCAACTAATTAGGCAAACAATAAAATACACAGCAACTAATTAGGCAATAAAATACACAGCAACTAATTAGGCAATAAAATACACAGCATCTAATTAGGCAAACAATAAAATACACAGCAACTAATTAGGCAATAAAATACACAGCATTCAATTAGGCAAACTATAAAATAAACAGCATCTAATTAGGCAAACTATAAAATACACAGCATTCAATTAGGCAAACTATAAAATACACAGCATCTAATTAGGCAATAAAATACACAGCATTCAATTAGGCAATAAAACACACAGCATTCAATTAGGCAATAAAATACACAGCATTCAATCAGGCAATAAAATACACAGCATTCAATCAGGCAAACTATAAAATACACAGCATTCAATTAGGCAATAAAATACACAGCATTCAATTAGGCAAACTATAAAATACACAGCATTCAATTAGGCAAACTATAAAATACACAGCATTCAATTAGGCAAACTATAAAATAAACAGCATTCAATTAGGCAATAAAATACACAGCATTCAATTAGGCAAACTATAAAATACACAGCATCTAATTAGGCAATAAAATACACAGCATTCAATTAGGCAAACTATAAAATACACAGCATCTAATTAGGCAATAAAATACACAGCATTCAATTAGGCAAACTATAAAATACACAGCATCTAATTAGGCAATAAAATACACAGCATTCAATTAGGCAAACTATAAAATACACAGCATTCAATTAGGCAAACTATAAAATACACAGCATTCAATTAGGCAAACTATAAAATAAACAGCATTCAATTAGGCAATAAAATACACAGCATTCAATTAGGCAAACTATAAAATACACAGCATCTAATTAGGCAAACTATAAAATACACAGCATTCAATTAGGCAAACTATAAAATACACAGCATTCAATTAGGCAATAAAATACACAGCATTCAATTAGGCAAACTATAAAATACACAGCATCTAATTAGGCAATAAAATACACAGCATTCAATTAGGCAAACTATAAAATACACAGCATCTAATTAGGCAATAAAATACACAGCATTCAATTAGGCAAACTATAAAATACACAGCATCTAATTAGGCAAACAATAAAATACACAGCAACTAATTAGGCAAACAATAAAATACACAGCATCTAATTAGGCAATAAAATACACAGCAACTAATTAGGCAATAAAATACACAGCATCTAATTAGGCAAACAATAAAATACACAGCAACTAATTAGGCAAACAATAAAATACACAGCAACTAATTAGGCAATAAAATACACAGCAACTAATTAGGCAATAAAATACACAGCATCTAATTAGGCAAACAATAAAATACACAGCAACTAATTAGGCAATAAAATACACAGCATTCAATTAGGCAAACTATAAAATAAACAGCATCTAATTAGGCAAACTATAAAATACACAGCATTCAATTAGGCAAACTATAAAATACACAGCATTCAATTAGGCAATAAAATACACAGCATTCAATTAGGCAATAAAACACACAGCATTCAATTAGGCAATAAAATACACAGCATTCAATCAGGCAATAAAATACACAGCATTCAATCAGGCAAACTATAAAATACACAGCATTCAATTAGGCAATAAAATACACAGCATTCAATTAGGCAAACTATAAAATACACAGCATTCAATTAGGCAAACTATAAAATACACAGCATTCAATTAGGCAAACTATAAAATAAACAGCATCTAATTAGGCAAACTATAAAATACACAGCATTCAATTAGGCAAACTATAAAATACACAGCATTCAATTAGGCAATAAAATACACAGCATTCAATTAGGCAATAAAACACACAGCATTCAATTAGGCAATAAAATACACAGCATTCAATCAGGCAATAAAATACACAGCATTCAATCAGGCAAACTATAAAATACACAGCATTCAATTAGGCAATAAAATACACAGCATTCAATTAGGCAAACTATAAAATACACAGCATCTAATTAGGCAATAAAATACACAGCATTCAATTAGGCAAACTATAAAATACACATTTTTCAATTAGGCAAACTATAAAATACACAGCATTCAATTAGGCAATAAAATACACAGCATTCAATTAGGCAAACTATAAAATACACATTTTTCAATTAGGCAAACTATAAAATACACAGCATCTAATTAGGCAATAAAATACACAGCATTCAATTAGGCAAACTATAAAATACACATTTTTCAATTAGGCAAACTATAAAATACACAGCATTCAAGTAGGCAAACTATAAAATACACAGCATTCAATTAGGCAATAAAATACACAGCATTCAATTAGGCAATAAAATACACAGCATTCAATTAGGCAATAAAATACACAGCATTCAATTAGGCAAACTATAAAATACACAGCATTCAATTAGGCAAACTATAAAATACACAGCATTCAATTAGGCAAACTATAAAACACACAGCATTCAATTAGGCAATAAAATACACAGCATTCAATTAGGCAAACTATAAAATACACAGCATCTAATTAGGCAATAAAATACACAGCATTCAATTAGGCAAACTATAAAATACACAGCATTCAATTAGGCAATAAAATACACAGCATTCAATTAGGCAAACTATAAAATACACAGCATCTAATTAGGCAATAAAATACACAGCATTCAATTAGGCAAACTATAAAATACACAGCATTCAATTAGGCAAACTATAAAACACACAGCATTCAATTAGGCAATAAAATACACAGCATTCAATTAGGCAATAAAATACACAGCATTCAATTAGGCAAACTATAAAATACACAGCATTCAATTAGGCAAACTATAAAATACACAGCATTCAATTAGGCAATAAAACACACAGCATTCAATTAGGCAATAAAATACACAGCATTCAATCAGGCAATAAAATACACAGCATTCAATCAGGCAAACTATAAAATACACAGCATTCAATTAGGCAAACTATAAAATACACAGCATTCAATTAGGCAATAAAATACACAGCATTCAATTAGGCAAACTATAAAATACACAGCATCTAATTAGGCAAACTATAAAATACACAGCATTCAATTAGGCAATAAAATACACAGCATTCAATTAGGCAAACTATAAAATACACAGCATTCAATTAGGCAAACTATAAAACACACAGCATTCAATTAGGCAATAAAATACACAGCATTCAATTAGGCAAACTATAAAATACACAGCATTCAATTAGGCAATAAAATACACAGCATTCAATTAGGCAAACTATAAAATACACAGCATCTAATTAGGCAATAAAATACACAGCATTCAATTAGGCAAACTATAAAATACACAGCATTCAATTAGGCAATAAAATACACAGCATTCAATTAGGCAATAAAATACACAGCATTCAATTAGGCAAACTATAAAATACACAGCATTCAATTAGGCAAACTATAAAATACACAGCATTCAATTAGGCAAACTATAAAACACACAGCATTCAATTAGGCAATAAAATACACAGCATTCAATTAGGCAAACTATAAAATACACAGCATCTAATTAGGCAATAAAATACACAGCATTCAATTAGGCAAACTATAAAATACACAGCATTCAATTAGGCAATAAAATACACAGCATTCAATTAGGCAAACTATAAAATACACAGCATCTAATTAGGCAATAAAATACACAGCATTCAATTAGGCAAACTATAAAATACACAGCATTCAATTAGGCAAACTATAAAACACACAGCATTCAATCAGGCAATAAAATACACAGCATTCAATTAGGCAATAAAACACACAGCATTCAATTAGGCAATAAAATACACAGCATTCAATTAGGCAAACTAT
Organism: Oncorhynchus mykiss; assembly: GCF_013265735.2. Taxonomy (NCBI): domain Eukaryota; kingdom Metazoa; phylum Chordata; class Actinopteri; order Salmoniformes; family Salmonidae; genus Oncorhynchus; species Oncorhynchus mykiss. The sequence continues at coordinate 2,481,434 of NC_050570.1, read as the reverse complement.
AAAATACACAGCATCTAATTAGGCAATAAAATACACAGCATTCAATTAGGCAAACTATAAAATACACAGCATCTAATTAGGCAATAAAATACACAGCATTCAATTAGGCAAACTATAAAATACACAGCATCTAATTAGGCAAACAATAAAATACACAGCAACTAATTAGGCAAACAATAAAATACACAGCATCTAATTAGGCAATAAAATACACAGCAACTAATTAGGCAATAAAATACACAGCATCTAATTAGGCAAACAATAAAATACACAGCAACTAATTAGGCAAACAATAAAATACACAGCAACTAATTAGGCAATAAAATACACAGCAACTAATTAGGCAATAAAATACACAGCATCTAATTAGGCAAACAATAAAATACACAGCAACTAATTAGGCAATAAAATACACAGCATTCAATTAGGCAAACTATAAAATAAACAGCATCTAATTAGGCAAACTATAAAATACACAGCATTCAATTAGGCAAACTATAAAATACACAGCATTCAATTAGGCAATAAAATACACAGCATTCAATTAGGCAATAAAACACACAGCATTCAATTAGGCAATAAAATACACAGCATTCAATCAGGCAATAAAATACACAGCATTCAATCAGGCAAACTATAAAATACACAGCATTCAATTAGGCAATAAAATACACAGCATTCAATTAGGCAAACTATAAAATACACAGCATTCAATTAGGCAAACTATAAAATACACAGCATTCAATTAGGCAAACTATAAAATAAACAGCATCTAATTAGGCAAACTATAAAATACACAGCATTCAATTAGGCAAACTATAAAATACACAGCATTCAATTAGGCAATAAAATACACAGCATTCAATTAGGCAATAAAACACACAGCATTCAATTAGGCAATAAAATACACAGCATTCAATCAGGCAATAAAATACACAGCATTCAATCAGGCAAACTATAAAATACACAGCATTCAATTAGGCAATAAAATACACAGCATTCAATTAGGCAAACTATAAAATACACAGCATCTAATTAGGCAATAAAATACACAGCATTCAATTAGGCAAACTATAAAATACACATTTTTCAATTAGGCAAACTATAAAATACACAGCATTCAATTAGGCAATAAAATACACAGCATTCAATTAGGCAAACTATAAAATACACATTTTTCAATTAGGCAAACTATAAAATACACAGCATCTAATTAGGCAATAAAATACACAGCATTCAATTAGGCAAACTATAAAATACACATTTTTCAATTAGGCAAACTATAAAATACACAGCATTCAAGTAGGCAAACTATAAAATACACAGCATTCAATTAGGCAATAAAATACACAGCATTCAATTAGGCAATAAAATACACAGCATTCAATTAGGCAATAAAATACACAGCATTCAATTAGGCAAACTATAAAATACACAGCATTCAATTAGGCAAACTATAAAATACACAGCATTCAATTAGGCAAACTATAAAACACACAGCATTCAATTAGGCAATAAAATACACAGCATTCAATTAGGCAAACTATAAAATACACAGCATCTAATTAGGCAATAAAATACACAGCATTCAATTAGGCAAACTATAAAATACACAGCATTCAATTAGGCAATAAAATACACAGCATTCAATTAGGCAAACTATAAAATACACAGCATCTAATTAGGCAATAAAATACACAGCATTCAATTAGGCAAACTATAAAATACACAGCATTCAATTAGGCAAACTATAAAACACACAGCATTCAATTAGGCAATAAAATACACAGCATTCAATTAGGCAATAAAATACACAGCATTCAATTAGGCAAACTATAAAATACACAGCATTCAATTAGGCAAACTATAAAATACACAGCATTCAATTAGGCAATAAAACACACAGCATTCAATTAGGCAATAAAATACACAGCATTCAATCAGGCAATAAAATACACAGCATTCAATCAGGCAAACTATAAAATACACAGCATTCAATTAGGCAAACTATAAAATACACAGCATTCAATTAGGCAATAAAATACACAGCATTCAATTAGGCAAACTATAAAATACACAGCATCTAATTAGGCAAACTATAAAATACACAGCATTCAATTAGGCAATAAAATACACAGCATTCAATTAGGCAAACTATAAAATACACAGCATTCAATTAGGCAAACTATAAAACACACAGCATTCAATTAGGCAATAAAATACACAGCATTCAATTAGGCAAACTATAAAATACACAGCATTCAATTAGGCAATAAAATACACAGCATTCAATTAGGCAAACTATAAAATACACAGCATCTAATTAGGCAATAAAATACACAGCATTCAATTAGGCAAACTATAAAATACACAGCATTCAATTAGGCAATAAAATACACAGCATTCAATTAGGCAATAAAATACACAGCATTCAATTAGGCAAACTATAAAATACACAGCATTCAATTAGGCAAACTATAAAATACACAGCATTCAATTAGGCAAACTATAAAACACACAGCATTCAATTAGGCAATAAAATACACAGCATTCAATTAGGCAAACTATAAAATACACAGCATCTAATTAGGCAATAAAATACACAGCATTCAATTAGGCAAACTATAAAATACACAGCATTCAATTAGGCAATAAAATACACAGCATTCAATTAGGCAAACTATAAAATACACAGCATCTAATTAGGCAATAAAATACACAGCATTCAATTAGGCAAACTATAAAATACACAGCATTCAATTAGGCAAACTATAAAACACACAGCATTCAATCAGGCAATAAAATACACAGCATTCAATTAGGCAATAAAATACACAGCATTCAATTAGGCAAACTATAAAATACACAGCATTCAATTAGGCAATAAAATACACAGCATTCAATTAGGCAATAAAATACACAGCATTCAATTAGGCAATAAAATACACAGCATTCAATCAGGCAATAAAATACACAGCATTCAATTAGGCAAACTATAAAATACACAGCATTCAATTAGGCAAACTATAAAATACACAGCATCTAATTAGGCAATAAAATACACAGCATTCAATTAGGCAAACTATAAAATACACAGCATTCAATTAGGCAAACTATAAAATACACAGCATTCAATTAGGCAAACTATAAAATACACAGCATTCAATTAGGCAAACTATAAAATACACAGCATTCAATTAGGCAATAAAATACACAGCATTCAATTAGGCAAACTATAAAATACACAGCATTCAATTAGGCAAACTATAAAATACACAGCATTCAATTAGGCAAACTATAAAATACACAGCATTCAATTAGGCAATAAAATACACAGCATTCAATTAGGCAAACTATAAAATACACAGCATCTAATTAGGCAAACTATAAAATACACAGCATTCAATTAGGCAAACTATAAAATACACAGCATTCAATTAGGCAAACTATAAAATACACAGCATTCAATTAGGCAAACTATAAAATACACAGCATTCAATTAGGCAAACTATAAAATACACAGCATCTAATTAGGCAAACTATAAAATACACAGCATTCAATTAGGCAATAAAATACACAGCATTCAATTAGGCAAACTATAAAATACACAGCATTCAATTAGGCAAACTATAAAACACACAGCATTCAATTAGGCAATAAAATACACAGCATTCAATTAGGCAAACTATAAAATACACAGCATTCAATTAGGCAATAAAATACACAGCATTCAATTAGGCAAACTATAAAATACACAGCATCTAATTAGGCAATAAAATACACAGCATTCAATTAGGCAAACTATAAAATACACAGCATTCAATTAGGCAAACTATAAAATACACAGCATTCAATTAGGCAAACTATAAAATACACAGCATCTAATTAGGCAATAAAATACACAGCATTCAATTAGGCAAACTATAAAATACACAGCATTCAATTAGGCAAACTATAAAATACACAGCATTCAATTAGGCAAACTATAAAATACACAGCATTCAATTAGGCAATAAAATACACAGCATTCAATTAGGCAAACTATAAAATACACAGCATTCAATTAGGCAAACTATAAAATACACAGCATTCAATTAGGCAAACTTTAAAATACACAGCATTCAATTAGGCAATAAAATACACAGCATTCAATTAGGCAAACTATAAAATACACAGCATCTAATTAGGCAAACTATAAAATACACAGCATTCAATTAGGCAAACTATAAAATACACAGCATTCAATTAGGCAAACTATAAAATACACAGCATTCAATTAGGCAAACTATAAAATACACAGCATTCAATTAGGCAAACTATAAAATACACAGCATTCAATTAGGCAATAAAATACACAGCATTCAATTAGGCAAACTATAAAATACACAGCATTCAATTAGGCAAACTATAAAATACACAGCATCTAATTAGGCAATAAAATACACAGCATTCAATTAGGCAAACTATAAAATACACAGCATTCAATTAGGCAATAAAATACACAGCATTCAATTAGGCAAACTATAAAATACACAGCATTCAATTAGGCAAACTATAAAATACACAGCATTCAATTAGGCAAACTATAAAATACACAGCATCTAATTAGGCAATAAAATACACAGCATTCAATTAGGCAAACTATAAAACACACAGCATTCAATTAGGCAAACTATAAAACACACAGCATTCAATTAGGCAATAAAATACACAGCATTCAATTAGGCAAACTATAAAATACACAGCATCTAATTAGGCAATAAAATACACAGCATTCAATTAGGCAAACTATAAAACACACAGCATTCAATTAGGCAATAAAATACACAGCATTCAATTAGGCAAACTATAAAATACACAGCATCTAATTAGGCAATAAAATACACAGCATTCAAGTAGGCAAACTATAAAATACACAGCATTCAATTAGGCAAACTATAAAACACACAGCATTCAATTAGGCAATAAAATACACAGCATTCAATTAGGCAAACTATAAAATACACAGCATTCAATTAGGCAATAAAATACACAGCATTCAATTAGGCAAACTATAAAACACACAGCATTCAATTAGGCAATAAAATACACAGCATTCAATTAGGCAAACTATAAAATACACAGCATCTAATTAGGCAATAAAATACACAGCATTCAATTAGGCAAACTATAAAATACACAGCATTCAATTAGGCAATAAAATACACAGCATTCAATTAGGCAATAAAATACACAGCATTCAATTAGGCAAACTATAAAATACACAGCATTCAATTAGGCAAACTATAAAATACACAGCATTCAATTAGGCAAACTATAAAACACACAGCATTCAATTAGGCAATAAAATACACAGCATTCAATTAGGCAATAAAATACACAGCATTCAATTAGGCAAACTATAAAATACACAGCATTCAATTAGGCAATAAAATACACAGCATTCAATTAGGCAATAAAATACACAGCATTCAATTAGGCAAACTATAAAACACACAGCATTCAATTAGGCAAACTATAAAATACACAGCATCTAATTAGGCAATAAAATACACAGCATTCAATTAGGCAAACTATAAAATACACAGCATTCAATTAGGCAATAAAATACACAGCATTCAATTAGGCAAACTATAAAATACACAGCATCTAATTAGGCAAACTATAAAATACACAGCATTCAATTAGGCAAACTATAAAATACACAGCATTCAATTAGGCAATAAAATACACAGCATTCAATTAGGCAAACTATAAAATACACAGCATTCAATTAGGCAAACTATAAAATACACAGCATTCAATTAGGCAAACTATAAAATACACAGCATTCAATTAGGCAAACTATAAAACACACAGCATTCAATCAGGCAATAAAATACACAGCATTCAATTAGGCAATAAAATACACAGCATTCAATTAGGCAAACTATAAAATACACAGCATTCAATTAGGCAAACTATAAAATACACAGCATTCAATTAGGCAAACTATAAAATACACAGCATTCAATTAGGCAATAAAATACACAGCATTCAATTAGGCAAACTATAAAATACACAGCATTCAATTAGGCAATAAAATACACAGCATTCAATTAGGCAAACTATAAAATACACAGCATCTAATTAGGCAAACTATAAAATACACAGCATTCAATTAGGCAAACTATAAAATACACAGCATTCAATTAGGCAAACTATAAAATACACAGCATTCAATTAGGCAAACTATAAAATACACAGCATTCAATTAGGCAAACTATAAAATACACAGCATTCAATTAGGCAAACTATAAAATACACAGCATCTAATTAGGCAAACTATAAAATACACAGCATCTAATTAGGCAAACTATAAAATACACAGCATCTAATTAGGCAATAAAATACACAGCATTCAATTAGGCAAACTATAAAATACACAGCATTCAATTAGGCAAACTATAAAATACACAGCATTCAATTAGGCAATAAAATACACAGCATTCAATTAGGCAAACTATAAAATACACAGCATTCAATTAGGCAAACTATAAAATACACAGCATCTAATTAGGCAATAAAATACACAGCATTCAATTAGGCAAAAAAGACACAAAGGCCTAGTTACAACAAACTTTAAGAGTGCTAATTTTAGATAAGTAATAATCAATGGGAATAACATAAATACATTTGATTTAAAAAAAAATATGTACGAATAATAATCAGACATACCGGTATTTTCCTGACATAAAAAAAAAACGTATTTTAAACCCTTGAAACTGTTATAAACATTCATGTTTTTACTAAAACATAAATATTCTTCATGTGAGATATGAATCCTGTCTCTGCATCAGAAGCCTTCAAATAAAACAGCCTGACCTTTAGTCTGCAAATGAAAGCTGGATGCGTCCTAAATGGCACTCTATTCCCTTTATAGTGCACTACTTTAGACCAGGGCCCTCAGAGGTAGTGCGCTACAGTAGTGCACTATATATGGAATGAGTTCAATGAGTTGAATGACTGGAATGGTACTCTGTTCCCTAGTTAGTGCACTACTATGTGGGCCCTGGTCAAAAGTAGTGCACTTAAGGTTTCATTTCAGACACAGACCCTGACAGTTAGATGTAGTGTTATTTTAAAGCCCAAACTGCATTGAACATTGAAACAAAACGGCCCAGAGCCATAGTAGCGACTGCATTAGCAAAAGTTAATGAAAAATACGAGAACTGTGTATGTGGCCCGACTCCCTGAACTTTTCCCCATGGCAGAATATATCGCTCTGTACAACCGAGGCAAAATATATCTCTCTATAGCCAAGGCAAAATATATCTCTCTGTAGCCAAGCCAAGCCAGAATATATCGATTGATAGCCAAGCCAAGGCAGAATATTGTTCTCTATCAAATCAATCAAATCAAATGTATTTATAAAGCCCTTCTTACATCAGCTGATATCTCAACGTGCTGTGCAGAAACCCAGCCTAAAACCCCAAACAGCAAGCAATGCAGGTGTAGAAGCACGGTGGCAAGGAAAAACTACCTAGAAAGGCCAGAACCTAGGAAGAAACCTAGACACTGTGGCCCGTCCAACTACACCCCCGGACAGGGCCAAACAGGCAGGATATAACCCCACCCACTTTGCCAAAGCACAGCTCCCACACCACTAGAGAGGTATCTTCAACCACCGACTTACCATCCTGAGACAAGGCTGAGTATAGCCCACAAAGATCTCCGCCACGGCACAACCCAAGGGGGGCGCCAACCCAGACAGGAAGATCACGTCAGTGACTCAGCCCACTCAAGTGACGCACCCCTCTTAGGGACGGCATGGAAGAGCACCAGTAAGCCAGTGACTCAGTCCCTGTAATAGGGTTAGAGGCAGAGAATCCCAGTGGAGAGAGGGGAACCGGCCAGGCAGAGACAGCAAGGGCGGTTCGTTGTCCCAGTGCCTTTCTGTTCACCTTCACACTCCTGGGCCAGACTACAGTCAATCATAGGACCAACTCTATACAACCAAGGTAGAATATAGCGCTCTACAGCCAAGCCATGTTCTTATTTATGTTTGTACAGCCCCTGGGGGATATGAAATGTAGGATAAATCATTAAAGCATATCAAATCAAATCAAATTGTATTTGTCACATGGGCCGAATACAACAGGTGTATGTTTACCGTGAAATGCTTACAAGCCCTTAACCAGCTTTAAGAAAAATAGTTACTAAATAAGTAAGTAAAAAATTTAAAGAGCAACAATAGAATAACAACAACGAGGCTGGATACTGGTACCAAGTCAATGTGCAGGTTAGTCGAGGTAATTGAGGTAATATGTAATTAGAGGTAAAGTGACTATACATAGACAATAAACAGGGAGTATCTGTAAGGGTTGACGCTGGTAGAGACAAGAAGCAGGTACAGGGACGGACATAGGACAGGACAGGACAGGACAGCGTCTGGACGTGAACACATAACCACATTAATGCTGACACAGGTAACAAACGGGGGAGCAGACAGTAATAGACGGGGCAATCAACAAAGAGAAGGAGTCCAGGTGAGTCCTAAGAGCGCTGCTGCGCGTAATGATGGTGACAGGTGTGCGTAATGAAGGGCAGCCTGACGCCCTCGAGCACCAGAGAGGGAGAGCAGGCGTGACAGTAGCAGCAGTATAAAAAAAGGTAGGGGGGTCAATGTAAATAGTCCAGGTGGCCATTTGATTAATTGCTCAGCAGTCTGATGGCTTGGGGGTAGAAGCTGTTAAGAAGCCTTTTGGATCTAGACTTGGTACTCCGGTACCGCTTGCCGTGTGGTAGCAAAGAAACCAGTCTATGACCAGGGTGCTCAGCACTCCTTTTACTGTAGGCCACGATCATCTCCTTTATCTTGAAGTAGAGGTTGTTGGCACCACACTGCCGGGCCTCTTCCTTATAGGCTGTCTCATCGTTGTCGGTGATCAGGCCTACCACGTTGTGTCATCTGCAAACTTAATGATGGTGTTGGAGTCGTGCTTGGCCACGCCGTCATGGGTGAACAGGGAGTACAGGAGGGGACTAAGCACGCACCCCTGGGCAGTGTGGATTTCAATAGAGTTTGCGTCATCTGTGGATCTGTTGGGGCGGTATGCGAATTGGAGTGAGTTTCTAGGATGATGGTTATGATGTGAGCATTGAGCATTTTTTCTTGTTTGCTTATGGCCCAATACAGCTTGTTGGTCTTAGTGGTGGTAAATATAGATGAAAACTCTCTTGGGCCTGGTCTTGGGTCGGGGATTTGGGCCTGGTCTTGGGTCAGGGATTTGGGCCTGGTCTTGGGTCAGGGATTTGGGCCTGGTCTTGGGTCGGGGATTTGGGCCTGGTCTTGGGTCGGGGATTCTCGTTACGTTCGGTACTTCTGTCAAATGTATCTCACGCGATTGAGAGGATCAAGTCTGTATCAGCCCCGTTCTAGTAAGATTGAGCTCCACTTCCTCATTCACTGCTGCTAGCGTTCCACTAGATTCCATAGCCACATTCTGCCGAGTGATGTGATTACTTTCTGCAAGAGACAACACACACTTTTATAAAAGACGAGATTGCTTCTTTTTTTTCAACTGTAGCCCCGTGAAATCAGCTAAAACAAGCTCAATAACTCATTGCCTGACACACACTCCTATGGAACAATATGCATTCATCCGGATTGTGAATAGCCTTAGGCTACATCTTGATTTACCCAGTTTATCAATAAAGATTTACCATTCAAATCAATTATTACCATTATGTTGTTTTGTAGTTAGAGTGCTAAAAACAAAGTCAAATTGATTGTATGATTTGTATAATTGATTCATTGATGCATACATGGCTGTCCTGACATAACGTTTTTCAAATGTCATGATATTGTATTGTAATGTAATGTCATGATAATGTATTGTAATGTAATGTCATGATATTGTATTGTAGTGTAGTGTAATGTCATGATATTGTATTGTAGTGTAATGTCATGATATTGTATTGTAGTGTAATGTCATGATATTGTATTGTAATGTAATGTCGTGATATTGTATTGTAATGTAATGTCATGATATTGTATTGTAATGTAATGTCATGATATTGAACGCAAAAGACGATTGAACAGTGTAGTCGCTGAGTTTATATGTCTGGATCTGTACTTTGGCCTTATTTTTTTCCGCTATCGTTTTGGTATTGTTTTGATTTCGAGTATCATGATGGTATTCCTTTGATTTACAGTATCGATTTGGAATTGTTTTGATTGTGAGTATCGTGATGATATTGAGTATCATGATACTAAACCTGGAATCGGTATCGAAGTCAAAAAGCTGGTTTCATGAAAACACTAGTACCCATCAAACTTTTTATTTACTTTTGTCATTTTCTTTTTCAGAGGGTGGTTACTGTTACAAAAACAATCTCATGCATATAAAGATCACCTCCCCGTTCACCTGCCCCACGTCCTCTCTCCCCACCTGGAAACCATGCTTCCCCATCCCACCCCGAAGAAAGAATGCCTCCCACCCCACCCCACCTAACCCCTTTCCTTCCACACCCACCCCGCCTAACCCCTTCCCCACCTCGCCCCGCCTAACCCCTTCCCTTCCCCACCCCACCCCGTTGAAAGAATGCCTCCCATCCCTTCCCCACCCCACCCCGATGAAAGAATGCCTCCCACCCCTTCCCACCCCGCCTATCCCCTTCCCCACCCTACCCCACCCCGATGAAAGAATGCCTCCCATCCCTTCCCCACCCCACCCCGATGAAAGAATGCCTCCCACCCCTTCCCACCCCGCCTAACCCCTTCCCCACCCCATCCCGAAGAAAGAATGCCTCCCATCCCTTCCCCACCCCACCCCGAAGAAAGAATGCCTCCCATCCCTTCCCCACCCCACCCCGATGAAAGAATGCCTCCCATCCCTTCCCCACCCCACCCCGATGAAAGAATGCCTCCCATCCCTTCCCCACCCCACCCCGAAGAAAGAATGCCTCCCATCCCTTCCCCACCCCACCCCGATGAAAGAATGCCTCCCATCCCTTCCCCACCCCACCCCGATGAAAGAATGCCTCCCATCCCTTCTTCACCCACCCTGATGAAAGAATGCCTCCCACCCCTTCCCACCCCGCCTATCCCCTTCCCCACCCTACCCCACCCCGATGAAAGAATGCCTCCCATCCCTTCCCCACCCCATCCCGATGAAAGAATGCCTCCCATGCCTTCCCCACCCCACCCCGATGAAAGAATGCCTCCCACCCCTTCCCACCCCGCCTATCCCCTTCCCCACCCCACCCCACCCCGATGAAAGAATGCCTCCCATCCCTTCCCCACCCCACCCCGATGAAAGAATGCCTCCCATCCCTTCCCCACCCCACCCCGAAGAAAGAATGCCTCCCATCCCTTCCCCACCCACCCCGATGAAAGAATGCCTCCCATCCCTTCCCACCCCGCCTAACCCCTTCCCCACCCCACCCCGAAGAAAGAATGCCTCCCTTCCCCACCCCACCCCGAAGAAAGAATGCCTCCCATCTCTTCCCCACCCCACCCCGATGAAAGAATGCCTCCCACCCTGATGAAAGAATGCCTCCCATCCCTTCCCCACCCCTCCCCGAAGAAAGAATGCCTCCCATCCCTTCCCACCCCGCCTAACCCCTTCCCCACCCCACCCCGAAGAAAGAATGCCTCCCTTCCCCACCCCACCCCGAAGAAAGAATGCCTCCCATCTCTTCCCCACCCCACCCCGATGAAAGAATGCCTCCCACCCTGATGAAAGAATGCCTCCCATCCCTTCCCCACCCCTCCCCGAAGAAAGAATGCCTCCCATCCCTTCCCACCCCGCCTAACCCCTTCCCCACCCCACCCCGAAGAAAGAATGCCTCCCTTCCCCACCCCACCCCGAAGAAAGAATGCCTCCCATCTCTTCCCCACCCCACCCCGATGAAAGAATGCCTCCCACCCTGATGAAAGAATGCCTCCCATCCCTTCCCCACCCCTCCCCGAAGAAAGAATGCCTCCCACCCCTTCCCACCCCGCCTATTCCCTTCCCCACCCTACCCCACCCCGATGAAAGAATGCCTCCCATCCCTTCCCCACCCCACCCCGAAGAAAGAATGCCTCCCATCCCTTCCCCACCCCACCCCGATGAAAGAATGCCTCCCATCCCTTCCCACCCCGCCTAACCCCTTCCCCACCCCACCCCGAAGAAAGAATGCCTCCCTTCCCCACCCCACCCCGAAGAAAGAATGCCTCCCATCTCTTCCCCACCCCACCCCGATGAAAGAATGCCTCCCACCCTGATGAAAGAATGCCTCCCATCCCTTCCCCACCCCTCCCCGAAGAAAGAATGCCTCCCATCCCTTCCCCACCCCACCCCGATGAAAGAATGCCTCCCATCCCTTCCCCACCCCACCCCGATGAAAGAATGCCTCCCACCCCGATGAAAGAATGCCTCCCATCCCTTCCCCACCCCACCCCGTTGAAAGAATGCCTCCCATCCCTTCCCCACCCCACCCCGATGAAAGAATGCCTCCCATCCCTTCCCACCCCACCCCGAAGAAAGAATGCCTCCCATCCCTTCCCCACCCCACCCCGAAGAAAGAATGCCTCCCATCCCTTCCCACCCCACCCCGATGAAAGAATTCCTCCAATCCCTTACTCACCCCACCCCGATGAAAGAATGCCTCCCACCCGCCTAACCCCTTCCCCATCCCACCCCGAAGAAAGAATGCCTCCCACCCCTTCCCACCCCGCCTAACCCCTTCCCCATCCCACCCGAAGAAAGAATGCCTCCCACCCCTTCCCATCCCGCCTTACCCCTTCCCCATCCCACCCCGAAGATTGAATGCCTCCCACCCCTTCCCACCCCGCCTAACCCCTTCCCCATCCCACCCCGATGAAAGAATGCCTCCCATCCCTTCCCCACCCCACCCCGATGAAAGAATGCCTCCCATCCCTTCTTCACCCCACCCTGATGAAAGAATGCCTCCCACCCCTTCCCACCCCGCCTATCCCCTTCCCCACCCTACCCCACCCCGATGAAAGAATGCCTCCCATCCCTTCCCCACCCCACCCCGATGAAAGAATGCCTCCCATCCCTTCCCCACCCCGATGAAAGAATGCTTCCCTCCCATCCCTTCCCCACCCCACCCCGATGAAAGAATGCCTCCCATCCCTTCCCCACCCCACCCCGAAGAAAGAATGCCTCCCATCCCTTCCCCACCCCACCCCAATGAAAGAATGCCTCCCAACCCTTCCCACCCCGCCTAACCCCTTCCCCACCCCACCCCGAAGAAAGAATGCCTCCCATCTCTTCCCCACCCCACCCCGATGAAAGAATGCCTCCCACCCCGATGAAAGAATGCCTCCCATCCCTTCCCCACCCCACCCCGAAGAAAGAATGCCTCCCATCCCTTCCCCACCCCACCCCGATGAAAGAATGCCTCCCATCCCTTCCCCACCCCACCCCGATGAAAGAATGCCTCCCACCCCGATGAAAGAATGCCTCCCATCCCTTCCCCACCCCACGCCGTTGAAAGAATGCCTCCCATCCCTTCCCAACCCCACCCCGAAGAAAGAATGCCTCCCATCCCTTCCCCACCCCACCCCGATGAAAGAATGCCTCCCATCCCTTCCCCACCCCACCCCGATGAAAGAATGCCTCCCACCCGCCTAACCCCTTCCCCATCCCACCCCGAAGAAAGAATGCCTCCCACCCCTTCCCACCCCGCCTAACCCCTTCCCCATCCCACCCCAAAGATTGAATGCCTCCCACCCCTTCCCACCCCGCCTAACCCCTTCCCCATCCCACCCCGATGAAAGAATGCCTCCCATCCCTTCTTCAAACACCCTGATGAAAGAATGCCTCCCACCCCTTCCCACCCCGCCTATCCCCACCCTACCCCACCCCGATGAAAGAATGCCTCCGATCCCTTCCCTACCCCACCCCGATGAAAGACTGCCTCCCATGCCTTCCCCACCCCACCCCGATGAAAGAATGCCTCCCACCCCTTCCCACCCCGCCTATCCCCTTCCCCACCCCACCCCGATGAAAGAATACCTCCCATCCCTTCCCCACCCCACCCCGATGAAAGAATGCCTCCCATCCCTTCCCCACCCCGATGAAAGAATGCTTCCATCCCATCCCTTCCCCACCCCACCCCGATGAAAGAATGCCTCCCATCCCTTCCCCACCCCTCCCCAAAGAAAGAATGCCTCCCATCCCTTCCCCACCCCAGCCCGATGAAAGAATGCCTCCCACCCCTTCCCACTCGCCTAACCCCTTCCCCACCCCACCCCGAAGAAAGAATGCCTCCCATCCCTTCCCCACCCCACCCCGAAGAAAGAATGCCTCCCATCTCTTCCCCACCCCACCCCGATGAAAGAATGCCTCCCACCCCGATGAAAGAATGCCTCCCATCCCTTCCCCACCCCACCCCGAAGAAAGAATGCCTCCCATCCCTTCCCCACCCCACCCCGATGAAAGAATACCTCCCATACGTTCCCCACCCCACCCCGATGAAAGAATGCCTCCCACCCCGATGAAAGAATCCCTCCCATCCCTTCCCCACCCCACCCCGTTGAAAGAATGCCTCCCATCCCTTCCCCACCCCACCCCGATGAAAGAATGCCTCCCATCCCTTCCCACCCCACCCCGAAGAAAGAATGCCTCCCATCACTTCCCCACCCCACCCCGATGAAAGAATGCCTCCCATCCCTTCCCCACCCCACCCCGATGAAAGAATGCCTCCCACCCGCCTAACCCCTTCCCCATCCCACCCCGAAGAAAGAATGCCTCCCACCCCTTCCCACCCCGCCTAACCCCTTCCCCATCCCACCCGAAGAAAGAATGCCTCCCACACCTTCCCACCCCGCCTAAACCCTTCCCCATCCCACCCCGATGAAAGAATGCCTCCCTTCCCCACCCCGATGAAAGAATGCCTCCCATCCCTCCCCACCCCACCCCGTTGAAAGAATGCCTCCCATCCCTTGCCCACCCCACCCCGATGAAAGAATGCCCCCCACCCCGATGAAAGAATGCCTCCCATCCCTTCCCCACCCCACCCCGATGAAAGAATGCCTCCCATCCCTTCCCACCCCACCCCGAAGAAAGAATGCCTCCCATCCCTTCCCACCCCACCCCGAAGAAAGAATGCCTCCCATCCCTTCCCCACCCCACCCCAAAGAAAGAATGCATCCCATCCCTTCCCACCCCACCCCGATGAAAGAATGCCTCCCACCCGCTTAACCCCTTCCCCATCCCACCCCGAAGAAAGAATGCCTCCCACCCCTTCCCACCCCGCCTAACCCCTTCCCCATCCCACCCGAAGAAAGAATGCCTCCCACCCCTTCCCACCCCGCCTAACCCCTTCCCCATCCCACCCCGAAGATTGAATGCCTCCCACCCCTTCCCACCCCGCCTAACCCCTTCCCCATGCCACCCCGATGAAAGAATGCCTCCCATCCCTTCCCCACCCCACCCCGATGAAAGAATGCCTCCCATCCCTTCTTCACCCCACCCTGATGAAAGAATGCATCCCACCCCTTCCCACCCCGCCTATCCCCTTCAACACCCTACCCCACCCCGATGAAAGAATGCCTCCCATCCCTTCCCCACCCCGATGAAAGAACGCTTCCCTCCCATCCCTTCCCCACCCCACCCCGATGAAAGAATGCCTCCCATCCCTTCCCCACCCCACCCCGAAGAAAGAATGCCTCCCATCCCTTCCCCACCCCACCCCGATGAAAGACTGCCTCCCACCCCTTCCCACCCCGCCTAACCCCTTCCCCACCCCACCCCGAAGAAAGAATGCCTCCCATCCCTTCCCCACCCCACCCCGATGAAAGAATGCCTCCCACCCCGATGAAAGAATGCCTCCCATCCCTTCCCCACCCCACCCCGAAGAAAGAATTTCTCCCATCCCTTCCCCACCCCACCCCGATGAAAGAATGCCTCCCATCCCTTCCCCACCCCGGTGAAAGAATGCCTCCCACCCCGATGAAAGAATGCCTCCCATCCCTTCCCCACCCCACCCCGTTGAAAGAATGCCTCCCATCCCTTCCCAACCCCACCCCGATGAAAGAATGCCTCCCATCCCTTCCCACCCCACCCCGAAGAAAGAATGCCTCCCATCCCTTCCCCACCCCGATGAAAGAATGCCTCCCATCCCTTCCCCACCCACCCCGATGAAAGAATGCCTCCCACCCGCCTAACCCCTTCCCCATCCCACCCCGAAGAAAGAATGCCTCCCACCCCTTCCCACCCCGCCTAACCCCTTCCCCATCCCACCCCGAAGATTGAATGCCTCCCACCCCTTCCCACCCCGCCTAACCCCTTCCCCATCCCACCCCGATGAAAGAATGCCTCCCATCCCTTCACCACCCCACCCCGATGAAAGAATGCCTCCCATCCCTTCTTCACCCACCCTGATGAAAGAATGCCTCCCACCCCTTCCCACCCCGCCTATCCCCTTCCCCACCCTACCCCACCCCGATGAAAGAATGCCTCCCATCCCTTCCCCACCCCACCCCGATGAAAGAATGCCTCCCATGCCTTCCCCACCCCACCCCGATGAAAGAATGCCTCCCACCCCTTCCCACCCCGCCTATCCCCTTCCCCACCCCACCCCACCCCGATGAAAGAATGCCTCCCATCCCTTCCCCACCCCACCCCGATGAAAGAATGCCTCCCATCCCTTCCCCACCCCGATGAAAGAATGCTTCCATCCCATCCCTTCCCCACCCCACCCCGATGAAAGAATGCCTCCCATCCCTTCCCCACCCCTCCCCGAAGAAAGAATGCCTCCCATCCCTTCCCCACCCCACCCCGATGAAAGAATGCCTCCCACCCCTTCCCACTCACCTAACCCCTTCCCCACCCCACCCCGAAGAAAGAATGCCTCCCATCCCTTCCCCACCCCACCCCGAAGAAAGAATGCCTCCCATCTCTTCCCCACCCCACCCCGATGAAAGAATGCCTCCCACCCCGATGAAAGAATGCCTCCCATCCCTTCCCCACCCCACCCCGAAGAAAGAATGCCTCCCATCCCTTCCCCACCCCACCCCGATGAAAGAATACCTCCCATCCCTTCCCCACCCCACCCCAATGAAAGAATGCCTTCCACCCCGATGAAAGAATGCCTCCCATCCCTTCCCCACCCCACCCCGTTGAAAGAATGCCTCCCATCCCTTCCCAACCCCACCCCGAAGAAAGAATGCCTCCCATCACTTCCCCACCCCACCCGATGAAAGAATACCTCCCATCCCTTCCCCACCCCACCCCGATGAAAGAATGCCTCCCACCCCGATGAAAGAATGCCTCCCATCCCTTCCCCACCCCACCCCGTTGAAAGAATGCCTCCCATCCCTTCCCCACCCCACCCCGATGAAAGAATGCCTCCCATCCCTTCCCACCCCACCCCGAAGAAAGAATGCCTCCCATCACTTCCCCACCCCACCCCGATGAAAGAATGCCTCCCATCCCTTCCCCACCCCGATGAAAGAATGCCTCCCACCCGCCTAACTCCTTCCCCACCCCACCCCGATGAAAGAATGCCTCCCACCCGATGAAAGAATGCCTCCCATCCCTTCCCCACCCCACCCCGTTGAAAGAATGCCTCCCATCCCTTCCTCACCCCACCCCGATGAAAGAATGCCTCCCATCCCTTCCCAACCCACCCCGAAGAAAGAATGCCTCCCATCACTTCCCCACCCCACCCCGATGAAAGAATGCCTCCCATCCCTTCCCCATCCCACCCCGAAGAAAGAATGCCTCCCACCCCTTCCCACCCCGCCTAACCCCTTCCCCATCCCACCCGAAGAAAGAATGCCTCCCACACCTTCCCACCCCCCCTAACCCCTTCCCCATCCCACCCCGAAGAAAGAATACCTCCCACCCCTTCCCACCCCGCCTAAACCCTTCCCC
Source organism: Oncorhynchus mykiss (assembly GCF_013265735.2). Classification (NCBI taxonomy): domain Eukaryota; kingdom Metazoa; phylum Chordata; class Actinopteri; order Salmoniformes; family Salmonidae; genus Oncorhynchus; species Oncorhynchus mykiss. The sequence continues at coordinate 2,463,557 of NC_050570.1, read as the reverse complement.
ATCCCACCCCGATGAAAGAATGCCTCCCATCCCTTCCCCACCCCACCCCGATGAAAGAATGCCTCCCATCCCTCCCCACCCCACCCCGTTGAAAGAATGCCTCCCATCCCTCCCCCACCCCACCCCGAAGAAAGAATGCCTCCCATCCCTTCCCCACCCCACCCCGAAGAAAGAATATCTCCCATCCCTTCCCCACCTCACCCCGAAGAAAGAATGCCTCCCATCCCTTCCAACCCCGAAGAAAGAATGCCTCCCATCCCTTCCCCACCCCGAAGAAAGAATGCATCCCATCCCTTCCCACCCCACCCCGATGAAAGAATTCCACCCATCCCTTCCCCATCCCACCCCGAAGAAAGAATGCCTCCCACCCCTTCCCACCCCGCCTAACCCCTTCCCCATCCCACCCGAAGAAAGAATGCCTCCCACCCCTTCCCACCCCGCCTAACCCCTTCCCCATCCCACCCCGAAGATTGAATGCCTCCCACCCCTTCCCACCCCGCCTAACCCCTTCCCCATCCCACCCCGATGAAAGAATGCCTCCCATCCCTTCCCCACCCCACCCCGATGAAAGAATGCCTCCCATCCCTTCTTCACCCCACCCTGATGAAAGAATGCATCCCACCCCTTCCCACCCCGCCTATCCCCTTCCCCACCCTACCCCACCCGATTAAAGAATGCCTCCCATCCCTTCCCCACCCCACCCCGATGAAAGAATGCCTCCCATCCCTTCCCCACCCCGATGAAAGAATGCTTCCCTCCCATCCCTTCCCCACCCCACCCCGATGAAAGAATGCCTCCCATCCCTTCCCCACCCCACCCCGAAGAAAGAATGCCTCCCATCCCTTCCCCACCCCACCCCGATGAAAGAATGCCTCCCACCCCTTCCCACCCCGCCTAACCCCTTCCCCACCCCACCCCGAAGAAAGAATGCCTCCCATCCCTTCCCCACCCCACCCCGAAGAAAGAATGCCTCCTATCTCTTCCCCACCCCACCCCGATGAAAGAATGCCTCCCACCCCGATGAAAGAATGCCCCCCATCCCTTCCCCACCCCACCCCGAAGAAAGAATGCCTCCCATCCCTTCCCCACCCCACCCCGATGAAAGAATGCCTCCCATCCCTTCCCCACCCCACCCCGATGAAAGAATGCCTCCCACCCCGATGAAAGAATGCCTCCCATCCCTTCCCCACCCCACCCCGTTGAAAGAATGCCTCCCATCCCTTCCCAACCCCACCCCGATGAAAGAATGCCTCCCATCCCTTCCCACCCCACCCAGAAGAAAGAATGCCTCCCATCCCTTCCCCACCCCACCCCGATGAAAGAATGCCTCCCATCCCTTCCCCACCCCACCCCGATGAAAGAATGCCTCCCACCCGCCTAACCCCTTCCCCATCCCACCCCGAAGAAAGAATGCCTCCCACCCCTTCCCACCCCACCCCAATGAAAGAATGCCTCCCACCCCGATGAAAGAATGCCTCCCATCCCTTCCCCACCCCACCCCGTTGAAAGAATGCCTCCCATCCCTTCCCCACCCCACCCCGATGAAAGAATGCCTCCCATCCCTTCCCACCCCACCCCGAAGAAAGAATGCCTCCCATCACTTCCCCACCCCACCCCGATGAAAGAATGCCTCCCATCCCTTCCCCACCCCACCCCGATGAAAGAATGCCTTCCACCCGCCTAACCCCTTCCCCACCCCACCCCGATGAAAGAATGCCTCCCACCCCGATGAAAGAATGCCTCCCATCCCTTCCCCACCCCACCCCGTTTGAAAGAATGCCTCCCATCCCTTCCTCACCCCACCCCGATGAAAGAATGCCTCCCATCCCTTCCCACCCCACCCCGAAGAAAGAATGCCTCCCATCACTTCCCCACCCCGATGAAAGAATGCCTCCCATCCCTTCCCCACCCCACCCCGATGAAAGAATGCCTCCCACCCGCCTAACCCCTTCCCCATCCCACCCCGAAGAAAGAATGCCTCCCACCCCTTCCCACCCCGCCTAACCCCTTCCCCATCCCACCCGAAGAAAGAAGGCCTCCCACACCTTCCCACCCCGCCTAACCCCTTCCCCATCCCACCCCGAAGAAAGAATACCTCCCACCCCTTCCCACCCCGCCTAAACCCTTCCCCATCCCACCCCAATGAAAGAATGCCTCCCATCCCTTCCCCACCCCACCCCGTTGAAAGAATGCCTCCCATCCCTTCCCCACCCCACCCCGATGAAAGAATGCCTCCCATCCCTTCCCACCCCACCCCGAAGAAAGAATGCCTCCCATCACTTCCCCACCCCACCCCGATGAAAGAATGCCTCCCATCCCTTCCCCACCCCACCCCGATGAAAGAATGCCTTCCACCCGCCTAACCCCTTCCCCACCCCACCCCGATGAAAGAATGCCTCCCACCCCGATGAAAGAATGCCTCCCATCCCTTCCCCACCCCACCCCGTTTGAAAGAATGCCTCCCATCCCTTCCTCACCCCACCCCGATGAAAGAATGCCTCCCATCCCTTCCCACCCCACCCCGAAGAAAGAATGCCTCCCATCACTTCCCCACCCCGATGAAAGAATGCCTCCCATCCCTTCCCCACCCCACCCCGATGAAAGAATGCCTCCCACCCGCCTAACCCCTTCCCCATCCCACCCCGAAGAAAGAATGCCTCCCACCCCTTCCCACCCCGCCTAACCCCTTCCCCATCCCACCCGAAGAAAGAAGGCCTCCCACACCTTCCCACCCCGCCTAACCCCTTCCCCATCCCACCCCGAAGAAAGAATACCTCCCACCCCTTCCCACCCCGCCTAAACCCTTCCCCATCCCACCCCAATGAAAGAATGCCTCCCATCCCTTCCCCACCCCACCCCGATGAAAGAATGCCTCCCATCCCTCCCCACCCCACCCCGTTGAAAGAATGCCTCCCATCCCTCCCCCACCCCACCCCGAAGAAAGAATGCCTCCCATCCCTTCCCCACCCCACCCCGAAGAAAGAATATCTCCCATCCCTTCCCCACCCCACCCCGAAGAAAGAATGCCTCCCACCCCTTCCCACCCTGCCTAACCCCTTCCCCATCCCACCCCGAAGAAAGAATGCCTCCCACCCCTTCCCACCCCGCCTAACCCCTTCCCCATCCCACCCCGATGAAAGAATGCCTCCCATCCCTTCCCCACCCCACCCCGATGAAAGAATGCCTCCCATCCCTTCCCCACCCCACCCCGATGAAAGAATGCCTCCCACCCCTTCCCACCCCGCCTATCCCCTTCCCCACCCTACCCCACCCCGATGAAAGAATGCTTCCCATCCCTTCCAACCCCGAAGAAAGAATGCCTCCCATCCCTTCCCCACCCCGAAGAAAGAATGCATCCCATCCCTTCCCACCCCACCCCGATGAAAGAATTCCTCCCATCCCTTCCCCATCCCACCCCGAAGAAAGAATGCCTCCCACCCCTTCCCACCCCGCCTAACCCCTTCCCCATCCCACCCGAAGAAAGAATGCCTCCCACCCCTTCCCACCCCGCCTAACCCCTTCCCCATCCCACCCCGAAGATTGAATGCCTCCCACCCCTTCCCACCCCGCCTAACCCCTTCCCCATCCCACCCCGATGAAAGAATGCCTCCCATCCCTTCCCCACCCCACCCCGATGAAAGAATGCCTCCCATCCCTTCTTCACCCCACCCTGATGAAAGAATGCATCCCACCCCTTCCCACCCCGCCTATCCCCTTCCCCACCCTACCCCACCCGATTAAAGAATGCCTCCCATCCCTTCCCCACCCCACCCCGATGAAAGAATGCCTCCCATCCCTTCCCCACCCGACCCCGATGAAAGAATGCCTCCCACCCGCCTAACCCCTTCCCCATCCCACCCCGAGGAAAGAATGCCTCCCACCCCTTCCCACCCCGCCTAACCCCTTCCCCATCCCACCCCGAAGATTGAATGCCTCCCACCCCTTCCCACCCCGCCTAACCCCTTCCCCATCCCACCCCGATGAAAGAATGCCTCCCATCCCTTCCCCACCCCACCCCGATGAAAGAATGCCTCACATCCCTTCTTCACCCACCCTGATGAAAGAATGCCTCCCACCCCTTCCCACCCCGCCTATCCCCTTCCCCACCCTACCCCACCCCGATGAAAGAATGCCTCCCATCCCTTCCCCACCCCACCCCGATGAAAGAATGCCTCCCACCCGCCTAACCCCTTCCCCATCCCACCCCGAAGAAAGAATGCCTCCCACCCCTTCCCACCCCGCCTAACCCCTTCCCCATCCCACCCGAAGAAAGAATGCCTCCCACACCTTCCCACCCCGCCTAACCCCTTCCCCATCCCACCCCGAAGAAAGAATACCTCCCACCCCTTCACACCCCGCCTAAACCCTTCCCCACCCTACCCCACCCCGATGAAAGAATGCCTCCCATCCCTCCCCACCCCACCCCGTTGAAAGAATGCCTCCCATCCCTTGCCCACCCCACCCCGAAGAAAGAATGCCTCCCATCCCTTCCCCACCCCACCCCGAAGAAAGAATGCCTCCCATCCCTTCCCCACCCCACCCCGAAGAAAGAATTCCTCCCACCCCTTCCCACCCTGCCTAACCCCTTCCCCATCCCACCCCGAAGAAAGAATGCCTCCCACCCCTTCCCACCCCGCCTAACCCCTTCCCCATCCCACCCCGATGAAAGAATGCCTCCCATCCCTTCCCCACCCCACCCCGATGAAAGAATGCCTCCCATCCCTTCCCCACCCCACCCCGATGAAAGAATGCCTCCCACCCCTTCCCACCCCGCCTATCCCCTTCCCCACCCTACCCCACCCCGATGAAAGAATGCCTCCCACCCCTTCCCACCCCGCCTAACCCCTTCCCCATCCCACCCCGATGAAAGAATGCCTCCCATCCCTTCCCCACCCCACCCCGATGAAAGAATGCCTCCCATCCCTTCTTCACCCCACCCTGATGAAAGAATGCATCCCACCCCTTCCCACCCCGCCTATCCCCTTCCCCACCCTACCCCACCCCGATTAAAGAATGCCTCCCATCCCTTCCCCACCCCACCCCGATGAAAGAATGCCTCCCATCCCTTCCCCACCCCGATGAAAGAATGCTTCCCTCCCATCCCTTCCCCACCCCACCCCGATGAAAGAATGCCTCCCATCCCTTCCCCACCCCACCCCGAAGAAAGAATGCCTCCCATCCCTTCCCCACCCCACCCCGATGAAATAATGCCTCCCACCCCTTCCCACCCCGCCTGACCCCTTCCCCACCCCACCCCGAAGAAAGAATGCCTCCCATCCCTTCCCCACCCCACCCCGAAGAAAGAATGCCTCCCATCTCTTCCCCACCCCACCCCGATGAAAGAATGCCTCCCACCCCGATGAAATAATGCCTCCCACCCCTTCCCACCCCGCCTAACCCCTTCCCCACCCCACCCCGAAGAAAGAATGCCTCCCATCCCTTCCCCACCCCACCCCGAAGAAAGAATGCCTCCCATCCCTTCCCCACCCCACCCCGAAGAAAGAATGCCTCCCATCCCTTCCCCACCCCACCCCGATGAAAGAATGCCTCCCATCCCTTCCCCACCCCACCCCGATGAAAGAATGCCTCCCACCCCGATGAAAGAATGCCTCCCATCCCTTCCCCACCCCACCCCGATGAAAGAATGCCTCCCACCCCGATGAAAGAATGCCTCCCATCCCTTCCCAACCCCACCCCGATGAAAGAATGCCTCCCATCCCTTCCCACCCCACCCCGAAGAAAGAATGCCTCCCATCCCTTCCCCACCCCACCCCGATGAAAGAATGCCTCCCATCCCTTCCCCACCCCACCCCGATGAAAGAATGCCTAACCCCTTCCCCATCCCACCCCGAAGAAAGAATGCCTCCCACCCCTTCCCACCCCGCCTAACCCCTTCCCCATCCCACCCCGAAGATTGAATGCCTCCCACCCCTTCCCACCCCGCCTAACCCCTTCCCCATCCCACCCCGATGAAAGAATGCCTCCCATCCCTTCCCCACCCCACCCCGATGAAAGAATGCCTCCCATCCCTTCTTCACCCACCCTGATGAAAGAATGCCTCCCACCCCTTCCCACCCCGCCTATCCCCTTCCCCACCCTACCCCACCCCGATGAAAGAATGCCTCCCATCCCTTCCCCACCCCACCCCGATGAAAGAATGCCTCCCATGCCTTCCCCACCTCACCCCGATGAAAGAATGCCTCCCACCGCCTTCCCACCCCGCCTATCCCCTTCCCCACCCCACCCCACCCCGAAGAAAGAATGCCTCCCATCCCTTCCCCACCCCACCCCGATGAAAGAATGCCTCCCATCCCTTCCCCACCCCGATGAAAGAATGCTTCCATCCCATCCCTTCCCCACCCCACCCCGGTGAAAGAATGCCTCCCATCCCTTCCCCACCCCACCCCAAAGAAAGAATTCCTCCCATCCCTTCCCCACCCCACCCCGATGAAAGAATGCCTCCCACCCCTTCCCACCCCGCCTAACCCCTTCCCCACCCCACCCCGAAGAAAGAAGGCCTCCCATCCCTTCCCCACCCCACCCCGAAGAAAGAATGCCTCCCATCTCTTCCCCACCCCACCCCGATGAACGAATGCCTCCCATCCCTTCCCCACCCCACCCCGAAGAAAGAATGCCTCCCATCCCTTCCCCACCCCACCCGATGAAAGAATACCTCCCATCCCTTCCCCACCCCACCCCGATGAAAGAATGCCTCCCACCCCGATGAAAGAATGCCTCCCATCCCTTCCCCACCCCACCCCGTTGAAATAATGCCTCCCATCCCTTCCCCACCCCACCCCGATGAAAGAATGCCTCCCATCCCTTCCCACCCCACCCCGAAGAAAGAATGCCTCCCATCACTTCCCCACCCCACCCCGATGAAAGAATGCCTCCCATCTCTTCCCCACCCCACCCCGATGAAAGAATGCCTCCCATCCCTTCCCCACCCCGATGAAAGAATGCTTCCATCCCATCCCTTCCCCACCCCACCCCGATGAAAGAATGCCTCCCATCCCTTCCCCACCCCACCCCGAAGAAAGAATTCCTCCCATCCCTTCCCCACCCCACCCCGATGAAAGAATGCCTCCCACCCCTTCCCACCCCGCCTAACCCCTTCCCCACCCCACCCTGAAGAAAGAAGGCCTCCCATCCCTTCCCCACCCCACCCCGAAGAAAGAATGCCTCCCATCTCTTCCCCACCCCACCCCGATAAAAGAATGCCTCCCATCCCTTCCCCACCCCACCCCGAAGAAAGAATGCCTCCCATCCCTTCCCCACCCCACCCGATGAAAGAATACCTCCCATCCCTTCCCCACCCCACCCCGATGAAAGAATGCCTCCCACCCCGATGAAAGAATGCCTCCCATCCCTTCCCCACCCCACCCCGTTGAAATAATGCCTCCCATCCCTTCCCCACCCCACCCCGATGAAAGAATGCCTCCCATCCCTTCCCACCCCACCCCGAAGAAAGAATGCCTCCCATCACTTCCCCACCCCACCCCGATGAAAGAATGCCTCCCATCTCTTCCCCACCCCACCCCGATGAAAGAATGCCTCCCACCCGCCTAACCCCTTCCCCATCCCACCCCGAAGAAAGAATGCCTCCCACCCCTTCCCACCCCGCCTAACCCCTTCCCCATCCCACCCGAAGAAAGAATGCCTCCCACACCTTCCCACCCCGCCTAACCCCTTCCCCATCCCACCCCGAAGAAAGAATACCTCCCACCCCTTCCCACCCCGCCTAAACCCTTCCCCATCCCACCCCGATGAAAGAATGCCTCCCATCCCTTCCCCACCCCACCCCGATGAAAGAATGCCTCCCATCCCTCCCCACCCCACCCCGTTGAAAGAATGCCTCCCATCCCTTCCCCACCCCACCCCGAAGAAAGAATGCCTCCCATCCCTTCCCCACCCCACCCCGAAGAAAGAATGCCTCCCACCCCTTCCCACCCTGCCTAACCCCTTCCCCATCCCACCCCGAAGAAAGAATGCCTCCCACCCCTTCCCACCCCGCCTAACCCCTTCCCCATCCCACCCCGATGAAATAATGCCTCCCATCCCTTCCCCACCCCACCCCGATGAAAGAATGCCTCCCATCCCTTCCCCACCCCACCCCGATGAAAGAATGCCTCCCACCCCTTCCCACCCCGCCTATCCCCTTCCCCACCGTACCCCACCCCGTTGAAAGAATGCCTCCCATCCCTTCCCCACCCCACCCCGAAGAAAGAATGCCTCCCATCCCTTCCCCACCCCACCCCGAAGAAAGAATGCCTCCCATCCCTTCCCCACCCCACTCCGAAGAAAGAATCCTCCCATCCCTTCCCCACCCCACCCCGATGAAAGATTGCCTCCCATCCCTTCCCCACCCCACCCCGATGAAAGAATGCCTCCCACCCGCCTAACCCCTTCCCCATCCCACCCCGAAGAAAGAATGCCTCCCACCCCTTCCCACCCCACCTAACCCCTTCCCCATCCCACCCGAAGAAAGAATGCCTCCCACCCCTTCCCACCCCGCCTAACCCCTTCCCCATCCCACCCGAAGAAAGAATGCCTCCCACCCCTTCCCACCCCGCCTAACCCCTTCCCCATCCCACCCCGAAGAAAGAATGCCTCCCACCCCTTCCCACCCCGCCTAACCCCTTCCCCATCCCACCCCGAAGATTGAATGCCTCCCACCCCTTCCAATCCCACCCAGCAACCAATATGTCTTATCAGTCCCCCTCCCACCCATCCATACCCTGAGTCTCCCCTTAGATTCCCCCCACCCTCCCCCACAATTACCCCTCCCGTATCACCCCTTCCCCGTACTACCCCTTTCCATGGGCGTGAAAGCAAAGAAAGTAACAAAAGTCTAAATCAATATCTATAACCGGTTTGTATGTGTTGGGCTTTAATTGAGATGGGTCTTTACAGAGTGAAGTATATTTGTCCAGGCCTCTATTGTTCCTTGACTAGCACCATTAATTCTCGCTGTGGGATAAAAACGTTTGCCTGGTAGTAGTAATCTTCTCTAATTGATTGGGAGATTCAACGGGCTATCATAGCTAAGTAACATAATAGATGGAAAGCATTGAATATTCATGCACTTTGTAATACATTTAGTAACTTTGCCCCAGAAGCATTGACATGCAGGGCACTCCCACATCATATGAAGGAATCTGATTTAGGGGACACGGTGAACCGTTAGGAGTTGGGGCCAATTTCATTGTAAAACGTTTCCTTGGTGTTAAAACCAGTCTGTGAACAAACTTAAAAATGTATAAATCGATGGTTTGGATTACCGATTGCCGTATTGTTCCATATTCTGTTCCAGTTAAGGAGTGGTTCAGATTCCATTAGATCCATGGACCATACTTTTTTAATGGCTAGCTCAGAATATGAGCTTTCTAAAAGTTGTTTATATATTATAGAGATCAGTCCTTTCAGGAGCCCAGATAATGTATTTATGAATCCCATCATTGGGATTTCCCAAGGTACTCCATAGGCCAGCTGAGTTGTAAATATTGAAAAAAGGATTTGCCTGTGTAATGTGTATTTGTCTTTCAAATCGTGGATTGTTCTGAAACCATTATTGTCCATGAGATCGGTACGGATGACACATTTAGACCATTGGGTTTCCAAAAGGCCGTCCTCCAGATCACATTATTGGGAGATATTGGCGTATGGGCATATCATTTTGATTCCCTGTTACATTGTTTTTCAATGTTTTGCGCCAAAATATAAATAGTTTGAGCAATATAGGACCAAGGACAATACACCATATTCCAGGACAATACACCATATTACATTGTTTAAGGGATATCAGTGGAGACCACCTCTTCCTGGACAATACACCATATTACATTGTTTAAGGGATATCAGTGGAGACCACCTCTTCCAGGACAATACACCATATTACAATGTTTAAGGGATATCAGTGGAGACAATCTCTTCCAGGACAATACACCATATTACAATGTTTAAGGGATATATCAGTGGAGACCACCTCTTCCAGGACAATACACCATATTACATTGTTTAAGGGATATCAGTGGAGACAATCTCTTCCAGGACAATACACCATATTACAATGTTTAAGGGATATATCAGTGGAGACCACCTCTTCCAGGACAATACACCATATTACATTGTTTAAGGGATATCAGTGGAGACCACCTCTTCCTGGACAATACACCATATTACATTGTTTAAGGGATATCAGTGGAGACCACCTCTTCCAGGACAATACACCATATTACAATGTTTAAGGGATATATCAGTGGAGATACCTCTTCCAGGACAATACACCATATTACATTGTTTAAGGGATATCAGTGGAGACAACCTCTTCCAGGACAATACACCATATTACAATGTTTAAGGGATATATCAGTGGAGACCACCTCTTCCAGGACAATACACCATATTACAATGTTTAAGGGATATATCAGTGGAGACCACCTCTTCCTGGACAATACACCATATTACATTGTTTAAGGGATATCAGTGGAGACCACCTCTTCCTGGACAATACACCATATTACATTGTTTAAGGGATATCAGTGGAGACCACCTCTTCCAGGACAATACACCATATTACAATGTTTAAGGGATATATCAGTGGAGACCACCTCTTCCAGGACAATACACCATATTACATTGTTTAAGGGATATCAGTGGAGACAACCTCTTCCAGGACAATACACCATATTACAATGTTTAAGGGATATATCAGTGGAGACCACCTCTTCCAGGACAATACACCATATTACATTGTTTAAGGGATGTATCAGTGGAGACCACCTCTTCCTGGACAATACACCATATTACATTGTTTAAGGGATATATCAGTGGAGACCACCTCTTCCAGGACAATACACCATATTACATTGTTTAAGGGATATATCAGTGGAGACCACCTCTTCCAGGACAATACACCATATTACATTGTTTAAGGGATATATCAGTGGAGACCACCTCTTCCAGGACAATAGGAGACACCATATTTCTCTATACTCAGTCAGTCAGGCAGAAGAATCATGTCTAAACCAATTTAGGGACGAAATGTTAGAGCCTGGAAAAACAATTGTTAGTTTAGTGCGGATGGTCGTCTTACATCTTTCCCTCTTTGTAAAGTATAATTTTATCCGGGATCATTTTAAAACCGCACTATTCATTTGATCCCAATAGCCAGAATGGGGAGCCATTGGAAGTATTGAGCTACAGAAATTCAGCTGTGGCAATATATTCATTTAGGGAAAGGGAAAAGGGGGGAGACCTAGTCAGTTTGTACAACAAAATGCTTTCAACTGAAATGCGTCTTCCTCATTTAACCCAACCCCTCTGAACCAGAGAGGTGCAGGGGGGGGGGGGGGGGGGGGGGGGGGGTGCTGCCATAAACGACTTCCACGTCTTCGGCCCCCTGGGAAACAGTGGGTAGACAAGTTAAGGTTAAAGCAACTGGGATACTATTTCAATCTACTGAGGTTGGATTTAAATGATTTGAGCTGTTAAAGTTTCTGCCACCGGTTTATCAAAAGGAAGGAAATAGATCTCAGAAATGGGAAACGATAGTGATTCCATAAGTAGAGACGGAGTCCTCCATCGGGGTCCCGAGAGACAGTAGGGTCTGAATTGGTTAGATTAATTTTATAACTCGAGATAAAGCTGCATTGTTCTATGATCGTCAATGCGTTTGGGAGCGATTTTTATACATTGTCTAGACATAGTAAAATGCGTATAATTAGACGAAGTGATCCGTAGATTTTAGTGTTATTTCTTTGAATTGACGAATTTCCTGGGCCAGAGGTTCCATGGATAATAAAATAGCAAAGGTGAAATGGGATCTCCTTCTGCAGCTTCTAGTGATTCTGACTGTAGCAGAGCAGCTATGGCAGCTATGGCTGAGGCATTGCCATATAGTATTTGAATCATGTTATAAATGCAATTGGAGCCAATTGGAACCGACGTTCCAAGACAGACCAGGGGTAGGACCATTCTAGTCTATCAACAGCTTCTTCTGCAATGGATAGATAATACAACCCCGAGGAGCTGCTGTTTCTGATGATGCATCTAAAATATATGTAATAGTGGACGGAGGTTATCAGAGGATTAAAAACGCTTTAACAAACGTGTGGATCAATTTGGGTAGGTATGTTTCAAGACGGGACGATAACTATTTTGGAACAGAGTTTAATATCTGTGTCTATCGAAGATAGGGGGCGCTAGTGAGAACAGTGGGTAGCGAGCGTCCTTACTTGTTTTTTCTTTCTAACAGCGAAATTAGTTGTGTGTTCACATCTCTCCCAAAATAACATTTGTGAATGGCTCTATATATCATTTTGAGCAAAAGCGGACCTAATTGATTCCAACATTTTAAACAGACCTCGGGAGGAATACCATCACAAACAGGTGATTTGCCTTTATTCATGTTATCCAATGCTCTATATGCTCTTTATTTCATGTTATCCAATGTCCTTTATTCATGTTATCCAATGTCCTTTATTCATGTTATCCAATGTCCTTTATTCATGTTATCCAATGTTATCCAATGTCCTTTATTCATGTTATCCAATGCCCTTTATTCATGTTATCCAATGCCCTTTATTCATGTTATCCAATGCTCTTTATTCATGTTATCCAATGCTCTTTATTCATGTTATCCAATGTCCTTTATTCATGTTATCCAATGTTCTTTATTCATGTTATCCAATGCTCTTTATTCATGTTATCCAATGTCCTTTATTCATGTTATCCAATGTTATCCAATGCCCTTTATTCATGTTATCCAATGCCCTTTATTCATGTTATCCAATGCTCTTTATTCATGTTATCCAATGTCCTTTATTCATGTTATCCAATGTTATCCAATGCCCTTTATTCATGTTATCCAATGCCCTTTATTCATGTTATCCAATGCTCTTTATTCATGTTATCCAATGTCCTTTATTCATGTTATCCAATGTTCTTTATTCATGTTATCCAATGCTCTTTATTCATGTTATCCAATGCCCTTTATTCATGTTATCCAATGCCCTTTATTCATGTTATCCAATGTTATCCAATGCCCTTTATTCATGTTATCCAATGCCCTTTATTCATGTTATCCAATGTTATCCAATGCTCTTTATTCATGTTATCCAATGTTATCCAATGTCCTTTATTCATGTTATCCAATGCTCTTTATTCATGTTATCCAATGCTCTTTATTCATGTTATCCAATGCCCTTTATTCATGTTATCCAATGTTATCCAATGCTCTTTATTCATGTTATCCAATGCCCTTTATTCATGTTATCCAATGTTCTTTATTCATGTTATCCAATGCCCTTTATTCATGTTATCCAATGCCCTTTATTCATGTTATCCAATGTTATCCAATGCTCTTTATTCATGTTATCCAATGCCCTTTATTCATGTTATCCAATGTTATCCAATGCTCTTTATTCATGTTATCCAATGCTCTTTATTCATGTTATCCAATGTTATCCAATGTTATCCAATGCCCTTTATTCATGTTATCCAATGCCCTTTATTCATGCTATCCAATGTTATCCAATGCTCTTTATTCATGTTATCCAATGCTCTTTATTCATGTTATCCAATGTTATCCAATGTTATCCAATGCCCTTTATTCATGTTATCCAATGTTATCCAATGTTATCCAATGCCCTTTATTCATGTTATCCAATGCCCTTTATTCATGTTATCCAATGTTATCCAATGCTCTTTATTCATGTTATCCAATGTTATCCAATGCTCTTTATTCATGTTATCCAATGCCCTTTATTCATGTTATCCAATGTTCTTTATTCATGTTATCCAATGCCCTTTATTCATGTTATCCAATGCCCTTTATTCATGTCATCCAATGTTATCCAATGCCCTTTATTCATGTTATCCAATGTTATCCAATGCCCTTTATTCATGTTATCCAATGCCCTTTATTCATGTTATCCAATGTTATCCAATGCTCTTTATTCATGTTATCCAATGTTATCCAATGCTCTTTATTCATGTTATCCAATGTTATCCAATGTTATCCAATGCCCTTTATTCATGTTATCCAATGTTATCCAATGCTCTTTATTCATGTTATCCAATGTTATCCAATGCCCTTTATTCATGTTATCCAATGTTATCCAATGCTCTTTATTCATGTTATCCAATGTTATCCAATGCTCTTTATTCATGTTATCCAATGTTATCCAATGCTCTTTATTCATGTTATCCAATGCTCTTTATTCATGTTATCCAATGCCCTTTATTCATGTTATCCAATGCCCTTTATTCATGTTATCCAATGTTATCCAATGCTCTTTATTCATGTTATCCAATGCTCTTTATTCATGTTATCCAATGCCCTTTATTCATGTTATCCAATGCTCTTTATTCATGTTATCCAATGCTCTTTATTCATGTTATCCAATGTCCTTTATTCATGTTATCCAATGCTCTTTATTCATGTTATCCAATGTCCTTTATTCATGTTATCCAATGTCCTTTATTCATGTTATCCAATGTCCTTTATTCATGTTATCCAATGCTCTTTATTCATGTTATCCAATGCCCTTTATTCATGTTATCCAATGCCCTTTATTCATGTTATCCAATGCTCTTTATTCATGTTATCCAATGCCCTTTATTCATGTTATCCAATGCTCTTTATTCATGTTATCCAATGTCCTTTATTCATGTTATCCAATGCTCTTTATTCATGTTATCCAATGTCCTTTATTCATGTTATCCAATGTCCTTTATTCATGTTATCCAATGTCCTTTATTCATGTTATCCAATGTCCTTTATTCATGTTATCCAATGCCCTTTATTCATGTTATCCAATGCTCTTTATTCATGTTATCCAATGCCCTTTATTCATGTTATCCAATGCTCTTTATTCATGTTATCCAATGTTATCCAATGCTCTTTATTCATGTTATCCAATGCTCTTTATTCATGTTATCCAATGCTCTTTATTCATGTTATCCAATGCCCTTTATTCATGTTATCCAATGTTATCCAATGCCCTTTATTCATGTTATCCAATGCTCTTTATTCATGTTATCCAATGTTATCCAATGCCCTTTATTCATGTTATCCAATGCTCTTTATTCATGTTATCCAATGTTATCCAATGTTCTTTATTCATGTTATCCAATGCTCTTTATTCATGTTATCCAATGCTCTTTATTCATGTTATCCAATGTTATCCAATGCTCTTTATTCATGTTATCCAATGCTCTTTATTCATGT
This sequence comes from Oncorhynchus mykiss, assembly GCF_013265735.2. Taxonomy (NCBI): domain Eukaryota; kingdom Metazoa; phylum Chordata; class Actinopteri; order Salmoniformes; family Salmonidae; genus Oncorhynchus; species Oncorhynchus mykiss. Next base: position 2,448,325 of record NC_050570.1, on the reverse strand, counting down.
TATCCAATGCCCTTTATTCATGTTATCCAATGCTCTTTATTCATGTTATCCAATGTTATCCAATGCCCTTTATTCATGTTATCCAATGCTCTTTATTCATGTTATCCAATGCCCTCTATTCATGTTATCCAATGCTCTTTATTCATGTTATCCAATGCCCTTTATTCATGTTATCCAATGCCCTTTATTCATGTTATCCAATGCTCTTTATTCATGTTATCAAATGTTATCCAATGCCCTTTATTCATGTTATCCAATGTTATCCAATGCCCTTTATTCATGTTGTCCAATGCTCTTTATTCATGTTATCCAATGCTCTTTATTCATGTTATCCAATGCCCTTTATTCATGTTATCCAATGCTCTGTATTCATGTTATCCAATGCTCTTTATTCATGTTATCCAATGCTCTTTATTCATGTTATCCAATGCCCTTTATTCATGTTATCCAATGCTCTTTATGCTCTTTATTCATGTTATCCAATGCTCTTTATGCTCTTTATTCATGTTATCCAATGCCCTTTATTCATGTTATCCAATGTTATCCAATGCCCTTTATTCATGTTATCCAATGCTCTTTATTCATGTTATCCAATGCTCTTTATGCTCTTTATTCATGTTATCCAATGCCCTGATTGTAAATCTTGGTGTAGATTTGGTGGTCAAACCATTTTCTTGATTAAAGAAAGTAGAGGTGAAGATAATAGGATGAAAAATTTGATTCGGAAAAAATGGCTTATACTTGTTTGAGTAAACGTGTACTCTTTGGCTTTTAGGATTATGTGCTTGCCAGGCATCCATGAGGTTGTAATCAGAGAGTATACGATGGAGAGCCTTGTTTGTTTGTGAATTGTAGTCGGTCTTATTAGATTTGTCCTGTTTGTCCAAAATGGTATTCATGTCTGTCCAGATGGAATTCAGTTAATTCTAACAATGGGCTCCCGAGTGTCACAGCAGAGGACTAAGGCACTGCATCTCAGTGGGGCGTCACCACAGACCCTGGTTCGAATCCAGGGTCTATCACAGAGGTCTGAGGCACTGCATCTCAGTGGGGCATCACTACAGACCCTGGTTCACATCCAGGCTGTATCACAGCGGTCTGAGACACTGCATCTCAGTGAGGCGTCACTACAGACCCTGGTTCACATCCAGGCTGTATCACAGCGGTCTAAGACACTGCATCTCAGTGCTAGAGGTGTCACTACAGTACCTGGTTCGCATCCAGGCTGTATCACCATCCGGCCATGATTGGGAGTACCATAGGACAGTGCACAATTGGCCCGGCGTCGTCCGGGTTTGGCCCGGTGTAGGCCGTCATTGTAAATAAGAATTCGTTCTTAACTGACTTGCCTAGTTAATTAAAAGGTTAAATAAAAATAAATACAAATAAAAAACAATATGCTGTTAGGAGAATCTAAAAAATGTAGGAGCATATACATGAATAAAAGCATTGATTCTGCCTGGAAACATTGATTCTACCTTCTTGGACTTTACCCAAGATTTTGAGTTTCTTATGTAGCATCATTGATTCTGCCTTCTTGGACTTTACCCAAGATGGTGAGTTTGAGCTTCTTATGTATCATCATTGATTCTACCTTCTTGGTCTTTTACCCAAGATGTTGAGTTTGAGCTTCTTATGTAGCATCATTGATTCTGCCTGGATACATTGATTCTACCTTCTTGGACTTTACCCAAGATGGTGAGTTTGAGTTCCTTATGTATCATCATTGATTCTACCTTCTTGGTCTTTTACCCAAGATGGTGAGTTTGAGCTTCTTATGTAGCATCATTGATTCTGCCTGGATACATTGATTCTACCTTCTTGGACTTTACCCAAGATGGTGAGTTTGAGTTCCTTATGTATCATCATTGATTCTACCTTCTTGGTCTTTTACCCAAGATGGTGAGTTTGAGTTTCTTATGTATCATTATGATTACACCTTTTAGTTGTGTTTGTGGCTGATGGAAAAGCAGCCAAGTATGAATGGCTCTCTATTCTGAGTCCTTCTGGAGCAGGTGTGTTTCTTGGAGCATTTCTATATCTTGCTAGAATGTAATACAGAATAGAATAGAATACAGAATAGAATACAGAATAGAATAGAATACAGAATAGAATAGAATACAGAATAGAATAGAATACAGAATAGAATAGAGAATTGAATAGAATACAGAATAGAATAGAATACAGAATAGAATATAAAAGAATACAGCTGGAACATTTTAATACATCAGTTTAGGCATTTCAAATTCCAAGACAGTATAGCTAACGTTAACATTGTTTAAATTAAATTTTAAAAAAGTAGTTTTAATGATGTAATTATTATGTGAAACAAAAATCAGGACCCACAGGGAAACCAATTCATACTTGTTTTATCATCTGAAGGTCTTGAGAAAAATGAAGTAAAACATGAAAATAAGTATCCATTTACCCCTTCAGACCCTTTAATGTAAGCTATCAGACTTGATAAATGAGGGAAATGAGGAAAAAGACAAGGGAAAAGGAAAATAAATACCTACACATCACCCTTATTATTAGTGGTAACAGAAATACCTACACATCGCCCTTATTATTAGTGGTAACAGAAATACCTAAACATCGGCCTTATTAGTGGTAACAGAAATAACGAAACATCGTCCTTATTATTAGTGGTAACAGAAATAACTAAACATCGCCCTTATTATTAGTGCTAACAGAAATACCTAAACATCGGCCTTATTAGTGGTAACAGAAATAACGAAACATCGTCCTTATTATTAGTGGTAACAGAAATAACGAAACATCGCCCTTATTATTAGTGTAACAGAAATAACGAAACATCGTCCTTATTATTAGTGGTAACAGAAATAACGAAACATCGTCCTTATTATTAGTGGTAACAGAAATAACTAAACATCAGCCTTATTATTAGTGGTAACAGAAATACCTAAACATCAGCCTTATTATTAGTGGTAACAGAAATAACTAAACATCGGCCTTATTATTAGTGGTAACAGAAATACCTAAACATCAGCCTTATTATTAGTGGTAACAGAAATAACTAAACATCGTCCTTATTATTAGTGGTAACAGAAATACCTAAACATCAGCCTTATTATTAGTGGTAACAGAAATAACTAAACATCGTCCTTATTATTAGTGGTAACAGAAATACCTAAACATCAGCCTTATTATTAGTGTTAACAGAAATACCTAAACATCGCCCTTATTATTAGTGGTAACAGAAATACCTAAACATCAGCCTTATTATTAGTGGTAACAGAAATAACTAAACATCGCCCTTAATTATTATTGGTAACAGAAATACCTAAACTTCAGCCTTATTATTACTAGCAATATGCTGTAAATGACCTTAAACGTAGGAAGAAAAAATAAACGAGCAAAAACTAATTGTGTGGAAAACCTCCATCCTAAACAGTTTGGCCCGTAGGGATTCAATGTGCTGTAACCCAGAAAGGAAGAAAATCCAGAGTCTGTATGGCGTTTCAATATATTGTCCGTTGTTCATTAATTGGTGTGGAGTCATCAATGTATAAATGCCCTGGACTATAAGCAATATAATAATAACCAAGTCCAATGCCCACCAATATGAATAATAATTATGTTCCTTTTACCCCGCTGAGAGAGTTTCTTCTTCGTTATCTCATGCAGAGGGCAGCAACACAGCCATAGGCTAGGCTAGGCTAGGCTGTGTGATTCTATATGGATAGCATAACTGAATATTGAGCCAGTCATAATAGGGTTAGCTTAGGTCTGCCGGTTCGTCCCCTTGTGTGTTGGATGTGCTTATCAAAGAAGTCTTGAGACTCCTTGGCAGTGGGAAAAACGTGTGTGTGTTGTATTCTGGAAGGTCAAGATGAGTTTTACTTGGTGGATAAAGCCTCCTCTCAGGTTTAGCTTGCGTAGCTGGGATCTCACCTCGTTGTAGGTCAACTTCTGTTTCAGCAGTTCGGCACCCAGTTCTGGGTAGATGCTGACCCTCTTCTACACATAGGTCAGAGCCCCCCCCCCCCCCCTTCCTCCTCGATTTCTGCTGCGGCTTTAATTGCAAGTCGAGGGCAGAACGATCTGTCGGATAGTAGTGGCCAACTTTTTCTGTTGTCGGGTGTTGAGAGCCGCCCTGTTCCCTCAGGTGAAAGGCAGAACAGACAGAATATACGTCATATACCTTCTGGTGATGTTATATGTTGACAATTATTAGGAAATAAGACCCTTAATTCATTGTTATTTTGCCAAAGAAAAGCTTTGAGATGAACCACACATTTCACGGAACCGGAACCGGGACAAGATTCTTGAAGAATTAACCCCCCCACCTCCTCCCCCCCCTCCTTTAATTTTGCACGCCCAATTTTTCAGTTTTTGATTTGTTAAAAAAGTTTGAAATATCCAATAAATGTCGTTCCACTTCATGATTGTGTCCCACTTGTTGTTGATTCTTCACAAAAAAAATACAGTTTTATATCTTTATGTTTGAAGCCTGAAATGTGGCAAAAGGTCGCAAAGTTCAAGGGGTCCGAATACTTTCGCAAGGCACTGTAAGAAATCAGCTCAGTGTAATTGAAGAATACATCTGGGAAAATTGGAAAACACTAAACAAACAACAAGACGAAGAATGAATTATCCAAAACAGAGATCTATCCATAAACCACTACTTCAATCGTTTTACGCTCTATGAACTACAGGACAAAATACAAAAAAATTGGGCGTGCAAAATTATTCAGCCCCTTCACTTTCAGTGCAGCAAACTCTCTCCATAAGTTCAGTGAGGATCTCTGAATGATCCAATGTTGACCTAAATGACTAATGATGATAAATACAATCCACCTGTGTGTAATCAAGTCTCCGTATAAATGCACCTGCACTGTGATAGTCTCAGAGGTCCGTTAAAAGCGCAGAGAGCATCATGAAGAACAAGGAACACACCAGGCAGGTCCGAGATACCGTTGTGAAGAAGTTTAAAGCCGGATTTGGATACAAAAAGATTTCCCAAGCTTTAAACATCCCAAGGAGCACTGTGCAAGCGATAATATTGAAATGGAAGGAGTATCAGACCACTGCAAATCTACCAAGACCTGGCCGTCCCTCTAAACTTTCAGCTCATACAAGGAGAAGACTGATCAGAGATGCAGTCAAGAGGCCCATGATCACTCTGGATGAACTGCAGAGATCTACAGCTGAGGTGGGAGACTCTGTCCATAGGACAACAATCAGTTGTATATTGCACAAATCTGGCCTTTATGGAAGAGTGGCAAGAAGAAAGCCATTTCTTAAAGATATCCATAAAAAGTGTCGTTTAAAGTTTGCCACAAGCCACCTGGGAGACACACCAAACATGTGGAAGAAGGTGCTCTGGTCAGATGAAACCAAAATGGAAAGAACTGAAAACTGCTGTTCACAAATGCTCTCCATCCAACCTCACTGAGCTCGAGCTGTTTTGCAAGGAGGAATGGGAAAAAATGTCAGTCTCTCGATGTGCAAAACTGATAGAGACATACCCCAAGCGACGTACAGCTGTAAACGCAGCAAAAGGTGGCTCTACAAAGTATTAACTTAAGGGGGCTGAATAATTTTGCACGCCCAATTTGTCAGTTTTTGATTTGTTAAAAAAGTTTGAAATATCCAATAGATGTCGTTCCACTTCCCACTTGTTGTTGATTCTTCACAAAAAAATACAGTTTTATATCTTTATGTTTGAAGCCTGAAATGTAGCAAAAGGTCGCAAAGTTCAAGGGGGCCGAATACTTTCGCAAGGCACTGTATATAAGGTTCTCCATGGGGACATTTGATTGGTTTGATTGGTTAAAGGGTTCTTTCTCCATGGGGACATTTGATTGGTTAAAAGGTTCTCCATGGGGACATTTGATTGGTTAAAGGGATCTCCATGGGGACATTTGATTGGTTAAAGGGTTCTTTCTCCATGGGGACATTTGGGACTCGTTTATCTACTGTATTTTTCCGTAGTGTATTTCTGTTTTGTTTTATTAATTCAGCAGAGAGAGGCGTAGGTTTTCTGGGTCTCTATGCTTTTGGTTGGACAGGTTTCTTAATTTCTTTCTTAGGTTTTTTTCATTCTTCATCAAATCATTTGTCATTGTTTTTAATTTCCTTAGGTTGTCTGCATGACATTTTTTTGGTTTGATAGGGAAGCTGAGAGGTCAAATATACTGTTCAGGTTTTCTACTGCCAAGTTTACACCTTCACTAACAACAGTGGAACGTTTTACCAAGGAAATTGTCTAAAAGAGATTGAATTTGTTGTTCCCTAATTGTTTTTTGGTTGGTTTCCACACTGCATTCCTTCCATCTATTGTATTTCTTAATATTATTCAGTTCCTTTGACTTCGACTCCTCTTGGTTGAGTATTGCTCTGTTCAAGTAGATTGTGATTTTGTTGTGGTCTAATAGGGGTGTTAGTGGGCTGACTGGGAACTCTCTGAGAGACTCTGGGTTGAGGTCAGTGATAAAGTAGTCTACAGTACTACTGCCATGTGATGAGCTATAGGTGTACCTACCGTAGGAGTCCCCTCGAAGCCTACCGTTGACTATGTACATACCCAGCGTGCGACAGAGCTGCAGGAGTTGTGACCCGTTTTTTGTTGGTTATGTTGTCATAGTTGTGCCTAGGGGGGCAGGGAATGCTGTCACCTCCAGGTAGGTGTTTGTCACCCTGTGTGCTGAGGGTGTCAGGTTCTTGTCCGGTTCTGGCATGTAGGTCGCCACAGACTAGTACATGTCCCTGGGCCTGGAAATGGTTGATCTCCCCCTCAAGGATGGAGAAGCTGTCTTCATTAAAAGTACATGGATTCAAGCGGGGGGATATAGTTAGCACACAGGAGGACATTTCCTTATTAATTTCTCACCAGATGTAAAATGTTCCTGTTTTGACTAAGTTAATAGAATAGGTTAGGTCTGCTCTATACCAAATTAGCAAGACTCTTCCCTGTTTCACACCTGGTAGTTTGGTGGATGGGCCTCTTTTTCTTTGGCTCTCTCTCTCTCTCTTTCCTCTCCACCTCCCCTGCTCTGGGTCTGATTAATGCACTCATCAGTTATTTTCCTGTTTGTCCTAACGACAAGCACTCCCCTCCGGGGAATCCTCTGACTTTTTACAAATACTGCTGATGCTACCGCCCTGCTCACATCTGACACTTTTTCCCTTCTCCTTCTGTCAGCGGACCTACACACACGCGCGCACGCACACACACCCACCCACCCACATGCACACACACACACACACCCACACACACACACACACACCCACACACACACACCTACACACACACCCACACACACACACACACACACACACACCCACACACCCCCCCCCCCCCCCACACACACACACACACACACACACACACATCCACATCCACATGCACACACACGCACCCCCCCACACACACACACACATACACAGATTTTCATGCGAATATTGTAAAATCTGCATCAAAGAAAGGTATGGTTTTTCCCACCAGAGATGATTTTGTTGTTTCCATCAAATTGACTTGTTGCAGATTAAATGCTGTGTGATGAGTTTGCATTTTAAACTCTACTGATGTTTTTTTCACAATTTTTTTTTGTGTTTTATAGCCGATAATATAGCCTACATCATGACATTTTTATGGACAAAAGAGCGAGATAATTTGTTTTATTTGTCAAAACGCAGCCAAACATCGATTGGAAAAGGAACGTCAAGCTCATCACCTTTCACCTTTAAATTAAAATCAAATAAATTATAAGCAAATTTTATTTGTGACATGCGCTGAATAAAACAACATTTCTGTTAAATTAAGAAAAATATTTACTAAATATACTAAAGTAAAAAATAAAAAAACAACAATAAAATAACAATAACGAGGCTATATACAGGGTATTACGGTACAGAGTCAATGTGGAGGCTATATACAGGGTATTACGGTACAGAGTCAATGTGGAGGCTATATACAGGGGGTACCAGTACAGAGTCAATGTGGAGGCTATATACAGGGTATTACGGTACAGAGTCAATGTGGAGGCTATATACAGGGTATTACGGTACAGAGTCAATGTGGAGGCTATATACAGGGTATTACGGTACAGAGTCAATGTGGAGGCTATATACAGGGGGTACCAGTACAGAGTCAATGTGGTGGCTATATACAGGGTATTACGGTACAGAGTCAATGTGGAGGCTATATACAGGGTATTACGGTACAGAGTCAATGTGGAGGCTATATACAGGGTATTACGTTACAGAGTCAATGTGGAGGCTATATACAGGGTATTACGGTACAGAGTCAATGTGGAGGCTATATACAGGGTATTACGGTACAGAGTCAATGTGGAGGCT